>NC_038248.2:9812260-9853820 GCF_000004515.6 Glycine max
CGCAGCACATATTTCCAGGTATCGAGACAGTGGCCGGAATGGCATTACAAGCTTGGCAAAGTATGTGCCACTGATCCAGCCACAAGACACAACAAGTGCATGATTGTATTTTCTTTCCTCCGTTATTGGTCAAAAAGATTAAACAAATATGTATGAACCCCTACTACACTGCGCTAAATCCATGCTCCCTCTGCCCTCTCCTCTGGAACACGCCAAAGCAAAAACATCAGGCCCACTGGCAGAATCAGTGCAACCAGGGCATGTGTATCCCACCACCAGCGAAATCTTTTGGTTGGTAACCGCTTTTTCGTTCCGCCAGTACAAGAGCCCCTCCAGAGTAAGTTTACAAAGAGATCGTCTGAGGACAAAAATTTCTATACCGCGGAACCCTTTAAAAAATAGACCCCCTCAGGGAATTTGTTTGAAAAGAAACCTTATTTTGCCGAGAAACTCCTCATTCTCCTTCTTCTTCTGCTACCCATGGCTTCGTCTTCTTCTGAGCCTCCTCCACCTCCTGTTCTTGCTCCCGCTCACTCTAACCCTCCTCGTAAGTCCTTCATTTTTTCAACATAATAATATCAAAACCAACTATATTATTGTTATTCTTCTTAGTTCTACTGTCTTTGGGGGCGAATTGAGGTTTCCTATAATTGATTTTGAATTTTTTTTATAGTTTTGACTCAAAATGAGTTTGGCCTAAAACTCTTTAGATGTTTTATATATCTGACACTTTACATTGATTTATTTTGCAAAAATGATTGTTTCTGGCATGACTTTATTAATTTCGATACTCGAATATGTTTTTTTGTTTATCGTGGGTTTTAATTTTGCTCATGGCTTTGTTAATTAAATAATAATTTTAAATATCAACTTGTTGTTTATTAATTTTAATAATATTATTACTCAAAAGTCACACTTGAATGAGATTTTTATTGGCTCATACCTAAAAGATTGAACTTGTATGAACAAAGCTTGTGGCATGTCAATTAACGGAATAATTCTACTTGTACCAAGAGAATCAAAGAAATTATATTTGTTGGTTAGTTATGCGTAAAGTTAAGGTTACATTGATAACTTAAGTAGTTACATTAATTGGATTTCATTTTAAATCCAAAATTTTATTATAAATAATTTTATTGATTTCATAAGTATATAATGCACATGTTAACTTTTACTATTGTTTTAAATTTAGACACATCATATGATGAAAATTTGTATTCATGCTATGAATAAGGTGGTTAAGTCCATAAGAAATAAAGATTATCTTTTTTTCATTGGTGGCTAAGTCTAACCCTTATAATATTATTACTCAAGTCACATATGAACAAAATTTTGTTTATCTTATGCATCAAGGACTGAACTTAAATGAGGAAAGCATGTGTCATGTTATCTGAGAATAATTCAACCTTTATTGTATGAGAATCACACAAGTTATATTTATTGGTTAGTTATGTGCAAAGTTAAGGTTATTTTAATAACTTAGGTGATTACATTTGATTGGATGTCATTTTACATCCAAACTTTGATTAGAAACTATAAAAAATTATGATCGTAAATGATTCAAAAAATGTATTATGCACATGTTAACTCTTACTATTATTTTAAACTTAGATACATCATATGATGAAAATTTATTTTCATGCTATAAATAATGTAGTTAAATCTATCATAAATAATGGTTAGCATTTTATCATTTGTGGTTAATTCTAATCCTTATAATATTATTATTCAAAATTCACATGTAAAATTAATTTTCTTTTATTGCATGCCTAAAAGATTGAACTAGTATGAGCAAAACTTGTGTCATGTCATAATTCTATGGGTACCAAGGGAATCACGTAAACTACAATTACAAGTTAATTATGCTCAAAGTTAAGGTTATTTTAGTAACATAAATTGTTAGATTTGATTGGATTTCATTTTACATTAATCTTTCACTAAAAATTACAAAAAAAGACGATCCTAAATGATTTGATAAGTGTATAATACACATAATGACTCTTACTTTTGTTTTAAATTTAGGCAAACCATTTGATGAAAAATTGTATTAATGCCACGGATACGCTGGTTATGTCAATCATAAATTATTGTTAACTTTGTTGATTAGTGGTTAACAATCTTACTAAGCATCATGTGTAGTTAAGTACATATGTAAAAATGGTTAACTTTGAGTCACAAATGGTTATAAATAAATTTGACTAAATCAATTATTAGTGTTGGTACTTAATAATATTTGATCTGAGAAGATAAAGACCAAAATGGATAAATCAAACTATGCATGTAACAGAAGATAAAGGCCAAAATAGATAAATCAAATTTCAAACCAAGTTTATATTGACACGAGACATTGTATTACAATACATAATCATTACTAATGTCTCAAGATGTATTTGGATGAATGTCAATCCTGAATTTTTTTTCAACTAAAAATTTGTATATTCATGCAATTTCCATACTTTTAAAAATAATAACACACTCAAGATGCACACAGACACTATACACAAAACCCAAAAAACCTTGATAAGCCATAGTTCTGTCATTTTTCAACAAAAGATAGAATCACTGCCAAGGAGTGCATTGCAATCATATATAACCAAGACAATTCAAAAGGAATAAGAAATAATGAGAAAGTAACATGGTTGCATAAATTAAATGACAAAGAAAACACTTTTAAGAAAAGAAAGCTTTTAAACATCGACCCAATAGGTAATAAACCTTTTATTCAATACTGCATGCTTCTATACACAAAAAGCTCTTAAAACATATACCATCATGTTTGTGAGCACCCAATTATGTTTTTTTTACTAGAGTAAACAAAATTTGCCTGTGTCACTACTGTAGCACCACAACCATATTAATGCCACAAGAAAATTGAACATAAATTTTTTATATTTAAACTTGAGTAAACTAATCATACTAACATGGTAGTATTAGACTCCAATAACTTGACACAATTAGAATTAAAGTTGAACAAAAAAAAACACTTCTAATCAAAGATTATGCAACACATAAACATTATGGGAAAGGAAATAGATACAAATATGTTAATGAGAGAAGTATTATAATTCTCTATTAGTTCTTAAAAAACACCAACATTTCTATCATATTAATATATAAGTTGTAGTTGAACATTTTCAAGGATTTATCTTTTTCCTACATAAATTAAACCTTATTACATTGAAAGAGATACCTTAGAAACAACAACAGAAGCATGTCGTGATGGGTCGCGACCAGAGTAACAAAGGGAGCAAAAAAAATGGATGGAGATTTTGTGTTTGACGAATGAATCTAACAGATGAGAAGGAGAAACAGAGCAACTATACAAACTTCCTTCGACATCGACAAGGCTAGACCACCTCCGATGAGTGTGAAGGAGAAAGAGTGCGCAAAAGAAGAAGAAGCATTACTATGCAAACTAGGGACTTCAATTTGCATATAAGGAGCACCCTTTTCCTTGCCCTCTTTTCATTTTTATTTTTAATTTGAAATTTTGTTTAGTTTTTACTTTTTATTATTAATTAGTTGAAATAATAAAATAATATATTTAAAGTCAGCTAAGCGGATGACTAATGGGTGTATAACACTATTTGGGTGTTTGTCTATCTTTTTCCTGAGAAAACACATGTACTCAAAGGGGAGATCATTATTGAATGAAAAATTGAAGAATTTTCAATTTCTCAACCTCTTGTATGTTATTCTTACGAATCGATGAGTTATTGAACCCTCACTTTTTCCCATCATGTACTCTATATCAAATTGGTATTACCTTGCACTATCCCACCAACGAGAGGTGCTACCCATAATGCTAACTGGGAGAACATCATTTGATAGGATGAGATCACACAGTTGCAATTGCAGGTGGCACATTTGGCACAACAATTGGTTACTTTTCAATTGCGTGCACAACACCATATCGACAATCACCTAGTATTTGACGATAATGATTCTAATGTAGTCGACTATCTCTTTGACGTTCTCCCTCAATTAGATAGTCATTGGGAAGCGAGATTCAAGGTCAATATTCCTAGTTTTGATGTCAACATTGAACCTATTTTTGACACTAATGATGAAATTGCATAATGTTGTTTTTAGTCCCCAAAATGAATTTAAAGGACTAAAAAACAAATTTTTAGTCCCCTAAAGTGAAGTTGAAGGACTAACAAGAGCAATTTTTTAAATTTGGAGACTAAAGTTAAAAGTGTCTAAAATTTAAGAGATTAAAAATATATTTAAGTCTTTATTTTGCTAAGAATATTTTTTTAAGTTGAATTATTGCTAACATATTTGTATTTTAATGCTATAATTAATTTGATTAAATTTCATCTAATAGCTACAAATAACTTGTGTGTAAAATCAAGGGAATTTTCCCTACAAATGTGCACGAAAATGCAGTGCCGAAAAGATTGCTTCAATGTTTTTATCTCATTCAACATGTGTATGAAATTATTGTTCGAAGTGCTAGGCTCATCAATAAGCCTTATAGCTTCAAGACAATCAGACTCTACCACCACCTTTTGAATCCCAACATTACCAATTAATTGCAACCCATAAATGATTGTCTAGATCTCAACTTCAAGAATAGAGCAATGACCTAATCTTCTTGAAGATTCCTTGATAAACTCTCCGTTGCTATCACAAATAACAACACCACAAGATACCATAATATGTGGACTTATTCTTTAGCTAAACATGAGTTATTTTTAACATCTTATTGTTGTTTTTATGATTCTTTTCCTCATTTTGTTATCAATTCCTCCATGGAAGTTGTAATCAACTCTCATCTTGTTGGTGGGCTAATTTGATTTTGTGCTTATAGGGCTTTCTTTGCCCAAAAAATCAAAGGGATTTAACTTAGTTGGTTGAGTAGAATGTGTGAATTGTAAATCTTGTCGTATTTATCTTTGATTCCTATTGATAAAAAAATAACTTGCGTGTAAATTATAAGAATAACACTTCATTCATCCCTTTATATAAGATTCATTTAACTAATTCACACTCATTAATAAAGCTAGTTAATTTTGTTAGTTGCATTTAGTTTGTGAATAATTTGTATTATTTGTTAAAAATTATGCAAAAATTATTGGGATTCATCATCTCACTTGTTTCAGTTAGTTACTTTTCATTTAATTAATTAACTAATGTGTTAGAGCATCTACAATGCATATTTTTTAAATGAGTTGCTTATTTTAAATTTGTGAGCACTACAATGTCACATAAATTTAATAACTTTACACAAAAACTTACTCCAATACTAAAGTTGTTAAAGTAAGTATAACTTGGGTCATATGAAATTTTGGATTGAAAAAAATATTCTTTTTTGATAATAATCAATTAAGTAATGGCGGCTATTTACAACCAACTCAATTAAGTAAGTACTATCAAGTCATAAGATTCAATAAAAAAATTGTTAAACAATATTACTTAACTTTAAACAACTCATTTAAGCACTCACATAAGAGATCTTATATCATTTTCTTCATTTCAAACCCACTAGGTCAGTCTAGTTGGTGGGAGTTAAGGTAAATACATCAAATTTTAGATTTAATTCTCATTGCCTCCATTGTACACACTATACATACACAAAAAATCTATGTTCCTCCCAAGAGAAAGAATAAATTTATCTTATTAATTTATACTGCCTTTATCCCTAATTATAAGACTATTTATCTTATAATTAGGAAACACATAAAATAATATTTTTATCATATATTGATTGTAAAATTGTAAAATAATTAATGATATTTTAATTTAATTTAAAGATACTAATATAAAAGACAATTATTTTTATAAAACGACAATTTTGTATATACCATTAATTGCTTTATAATTTTGCAGTCAGTAATTAATACAAGTGTATAGGATTCTTTTAATTTAGAGATACAAAGAATTTCTAATTTATTGCTATCTATTTCCTTATATATGTATCTATATACAAAGTTCTTTTAATAATTTTTTCTTCCTTTTTTATAAGATTGTTTTAAATTATTAATCGAAATTTTGTATATATCATTAATTTTTTCCTTATATATAAATAATTAATAATAGCAATAATTAAAGTTTATAAATAAGTCCCTTCACATTCCAAAGTTAGAAACAAGAGTAGGTTATTCACTGAATCAGTAGTTGCCGGCGTTACACAAACCGGTGGAATTCTCACCATAGCATTTCTTCCCCTTTGGTTGTTGGTTTCTACTTGGCTACTTGCTTTCACAGTTAAAACAAAACCATCGCTTTCCAATCAACCACTCCTTCTAACTTACTAGAGCTTTTAATTATGCTCTTTTATTGTCCCATTAATGCTACAATATCAGCTGCAATGATCGTTATTATCTATGTCTCCATTATTAATCAGGATTAGCAACATTAGAACTATGCTACTCAAACTTAAAATTATATATATAATTAATACTTTTAAATACTTATTTTATATAAATCAATTTTATAAAAAAAATATTTTTAATATATCAATTGTATTATAATTAAAATTTATAACAAATAAATATTTTTTAAACATATAAAATATATTTTAGATTTATAAGAAATATTTTATATTGTGATGTGAGATTTTCTTTAATTATTGATAATATCATTAAATATATTGAAATTTAATTTAAAAATAAAGATTAGAAAAGATGAGAGATGAAGAAAAATTCTTAAAAAGTTTTCGTTAAAGAAAACCACCTAAAAATGCTCTCATCATTCTAATTTTTATATAAAATAAAAAAAAAGGATGTTTACAATACATCTTCTATACATATAATGATTATCTTGAACAATGGCATTTTTAAGCACTATTTTTCAATGAAAGCATTTTCAAATGTTTTTCTTCAACTATAACGTTTTTAGACAATTTTTTTAATCTGTTGTCCTTTTCAATTTATTATTTTTAAATTAAATTTTAATATTTTTAGTTTATAAACAATCATTGATAGTTAAAAATAACATTACATCATATTATAAATTATCTACCATAAATCTAAAATATAATTTATATATTTGTTTGTTACAAATTTTAATTATAATATAATTTATATATTTATTTTTTGTAATTTTTAATGATATAAAATAAACACGTACTACCATATGCAATATACGTGCTAAAATACTAGTTCATAATAATACTTTTTCAAATCTCCTAAAATAATTCAAATGTTAAAAATAATCCTTTCCTATTTTTTTCAAATATTATGTCTTCAATCTCCAAGTAAGATAATCTTTCGTACTTTAAAATTTTCAAAATTAAATTAGTATTACAGTTACAAATAGTGACCACCAGAAACAAACAATTAATTATAAGATGATATGAAAATTACCTTAAATATTTGTATCCCTCTTCATCAACAGATATGATTAGATGAACCAAAAAGGATAGTTGAATAATTTAAAATAATTTAAACTGAAAGAAAAAAGGAACCATCTCCACATGTGCCGGCGCACATGTCTGTATTAATTTTTTTTCCGCGCCATTTTCAATCGCTCGCTGTTACAGTGTTACGCTACATTCACACATCCTCTGTTCTCTGCTACCTCTGCAAACACTCTTCCTAGCCCCTGTTCTATAATCTTTCATTGTTTTCTTTCCATGATGAGCGATTCCAATGATTCTGTCTTCCCTTATTCCCCGAAACCCAGAACCCGTCAAGTAGGTTCCCGGTTCATGTCTCCAAAATCGACCGGTTCGCCTGAACCCCGTTCAGCTTCTCCGCTTCCCCGGTTCCACCGGTCGGCAAAGCGAAACTCCGCCACTCTAGCGGATCACATTAGCATCGAGAGGCTCAAAGAAAGGGAAGAAAATCATCAGAATCAGAATCAGACACCCACAAACAGAACAGCCTCTGTTTTCTCCGCTCTCACGAAACAGAGGAGCTACAGAGAGTTCAGAAGCAACACCAATGGCTCAGAAGAAAACGATCAAGATCAAGACGTTATTGGTAGGTCCACAAGGAATGGTTTCTCTACAAAATTTTCCGCTTCGCCGGTGTTAAAGAAACCGGGTTCTCATGTTGCTCCCGGAAGACTCTCTCTGGATGAAAATGCCCTTAAGAGAAACTTTCATTGTTCTAAGAACTCAATTGATTCTGAATCAGATAATACGATTTTGGATTCTGTTTCTCTGCAAAGAACATTCTGTTCGAGGAAATTGGGTAGGGAGGTTTCATCTAAGTACAAGGCAACAAGTGGCAGAAAAGGAGAAGCTTCTGATTCAGACCCTTTGTCTTCTGATGATTCATGGATGATGAAGAAGTTTATGACACAAAAAACGGTGAAGAGGGCTAATTCGCTTATTGGGTACATGAGTTCAAAGTCTCAGTGGGCATTGTCTCCTGGGAGATCAGGATCACCTTCTTTGTCTTTGGAAAGTAAGGATAAGCCATTGTCGTTTTCGAGCTTGAGGCCTCAACACAAGAGAGTGGAGAAGATTCTGAGCATGGGTTTTGATCTCTTTAGGACTAAGAAACCTTCAACAAGCGAGGTGGTTCAGCAGTTGCGTCTGCTTCATAACCGGTTGATTCAATGGCAATTCACAAATGCTAGAGCAAATGCTGTGAATCACACCATGTCTCTTCAGGCTGAGGTATTGCTCGCACTCATGAATTTTGTTTAGTTTGCCACTCAATTGGAGTACACAGATTTGTAAGAGATGTTTGATTCAGTTCATTTTGGAGAAATGGCTTATTTTTTCACCTTCACTAAAGAATTTTCGAAAAAAAAATAGTTTATTAGGCATAGTGAGTTTTAAAAGTTTTAACAGTGCATACTGTCAACCAATCATAAATCATCTTTAAAACAATGAATGTTTTTCTAATGATGAATGGTTTAAGATAGTTAATTATAAAAGTTAATGAACTTACTACCATAGATGATATTTTCTAATAGAATGATACTGTCAATTATTTTCCCATACTCAGCTAAATCAAAACATGCTAGTAATTTATAAATATTATGTTTCTTTGTGTAAGGTTTCGGGATAGTTGGTTTCTGAAATGGTTTATATTGGATGTCTAACGAGGTTAATGTTTTTGTGAATTGTTGTGTACGCGTTTAGAGCAATTTGACATATGCTTTGGATGGTCTAGCCAAGTTGCGGCATTCAGTGATGCAAAAGAAGATAGAGCTTGAGAAAGAAAAGCTTGAGATGAAGCTAAGTTTTGTACTGCATTCTCAAGTGAGTGTAGTGGTGTATGATTCAATTAAGATTGAATTGATTGAAATGGGTTCTAATTGAGATATGTGCATTTGCATTACGCCATTATTATCTTAAGAGGCTTAATTCTTTACTTCATTTGTGTATCTTATGGGTTGATAGATGAAGCTGCTGGAAACGTGGGGAAGTATGGAAAGGCAACATATAACTGCAATTACCATAATGAAAGAGTGTTTGCAGTCTGTTGTAAGCAAAGTTCCTCTCTTCGAAGGTGCAAAAGTAAGTCAACTAAAAGAGAATTAGGGCTTACCTCAGTATAAAAAGAACATCTATTTAAATAATTCTTAATCTAATGCTCATAGGTGGATATGCAATTAGTGTCCATTGCTCAGAGGCATGCATCTGATCTAGCTGGTTCCATCAAGTCAGTGTTATGTACCTTTTCACCCTTGGTATGTTTGTTAACACTGCAATATTCTTGTTATTGTTTGGTGAGGACTTAAAATTTAAATTGAAGTTGAAATTCCTCCATAACCAGGCTGGTAAGACTGCTGAGTTGCTATCAGAGTTAGCAAGAGTTGTTGCACAAGAGAAGTTGCTCTTACAGGAATTAACTGATATCTTCCACAGCATGTCTGCCCTTGAGGTGACTAAATATTGTTGCAATGCCTCTTCATATTTTGCTTTTATCTTTTTATTTTTGTTATGGTGTTTTTCTATCTGATGGAACGAATAAGAAGCAAAAAAAGGTTCAACTTAGTTAACCTTCTGTTTATGTCAATCAAAACAAAGTTTTGTGGTCAATTTTTGACAAATTAGAAGACTTCTATTCATTTATTACTTAGACATGAAATGTTTTACTTAGTTACTTATTGATTGATTTTCACTTTTGTGTTGACAGCTTAAAGAAAGGAGCCTGATGTGCAGTCTCATTCAACTGAAGTGTTGAAAAGGAAAATATCAAAAGCTGCAATTTACTGTCCGAGATTACATGTTAGGTATTCAAGTAAATATTAGATCAGCAAAATTAACAAATACATATAATCTACATGTAAACAATAAACTACAAATGATATTCAATGGTAAAGAAGTATTTGTATAGAGGCTGCTAACATAGCATTAGCATTTGTTCATACAACCTCCAATTTTTTATTTTTATTTTCTGAGCATGCAAGATTAGTTTCTGTTTATTTGCGGAAACATTATAAACTTTGTTATGCAATATATTAATATTCGTGTAAGCTCATTCTTTTAATACTTGTTTGCTATTTTTTATTATAATGAGTGCAATGCTCTTATTTATCAGATTAGAGAAGAAGAAATCATTATTTTGGGCTTTAGTGCTTGAATAGAAAATTGCTTATTGCTTATTTTACTTGAAATTTGTCCCAGTAATCTTCAGTTAGAACTGAAAACTACTAAGAAAACATTTGTTGGGAGTTTATTGAGAGTTATTCCTTTGTATGCATGGCTGCGGCTTTCAATCGCTATACTGAACTTGAAGTTCTCAGACTAAAAGGGAAGCATGTAAGTTGGAACGATCCACATACGAAAGTGAGAATATGGATAAATGAAGTGTAAGGCATTTTCAATTTGGAAAAGTCTAACTTTTCATTTATAACATTTACATCATCAATTTGTCACAGTGAACAAACAATACCTCTTTTGCTATACAAGACCCAATACAACTATAGAAGTCTCAGGTCTCTATTGTCTTTAAGGCCTAGATTCAAAAAACAAAATTTTCTATATCTCTGATGCCCTTGTTCTCTAGTTGGGACCCCAGCAGCTTAAGTACATAATAGTTCTTAAGAACTCCTCTGATTGCTTTCCTTTTAGTCTTGAAGAGGATGAAACCATAGCAGAAGATGAGGAAAGGTTCTTTGAGGAAAGATTCTTTGCCTGTGACAAAGATCTAACATGGTTTTTGATGACATGTTGAGCTGACTTCAAGGTGTGATTCCATCTACACACACCTTGGTCCAAGGCCTCCACTACTCCAACACTAGCTGCAACAATCCAAGCTCTCTATGCTGAACTCATCTCCTATACTAGTTGCTTTGCTTTTTCTGGGATGGCAGAAGAAAACAACCAAAGTTGATTTGTAAAAGTATAACGTAAGAAAACTAGCAGGTTTCGTTTTGATGAAAAAATTTGGAGAGAAGGGGTTACTTATATAGAGTTCAAAGTAGTAGGTAGTGGTGAAACATGCCTAATATTTGAAAAAACGAGTGGCATAGTTGGTGACAATCTTCACTATAAATAAAAAAGATAATTAGTGAAAAAAATATAACAGATGAGAGTCTCGAAAGAGAAGAGAGATTATAAAATAAAGACACTTTTAAGTCATTTTATTAAGAGAAAAATGTCTTTATGTGAGAGTGTTATCATTTCTTGTAATCATTGAGTGAAATACTTGAATTTGTAAAGTGATACAATTACAATCTTGTAAATTGTAATTATTTTTGTGTAATTATTTTTATGATAGTAAAATACTTTTTGAAACGATTTGGTGAACTTACAAAAGATGTCGAACCACATTCTTGTATTTATTATTATTTTTATTACGGTATAATCATCTTTGTTTTGTTGTCGAAGAGAATTCAGTAACTTCCCGTTTGCTTTTCAGCAATACTATTATGAATTTATGATGGATTCTATAAGTCACACCCTTCGATTATTTATGAGCCTTGAATTGATTAAAACAAAGGATACAGGTGCTGCCTCCATCTCCTCTTTATTTTCCCCCTTCTGGAAATCAATTTGTGCAGACAAATTTTAATAACTGATTTTCTACCGTCACAAGAAGAATTAAATAAGCATATATATGGAAGTGGGAAGAAAAAAACTAAAGAAGACAAATATAATTTGGCAATGCTCAACACTATCATTTATCAAAATTTGGCAATCTTTGAATACTCTAATTCCTGATGAACTCATATCTTGCTTTTAGATGACAGAACAAAACAACCGTAGTGTTGTACTCAAGTAAGATTTTTGAATTGTGAATGAATGAGGAAATGAACAGAAGGTGGCTCTTATATACAGGGAAGTGCATGAAACCAATGATGGAAATGGCCATAGGTTTAATTTTTGGAAAACCAAAGGAAGCAAACTAGTGGTTTTAGGAAACACAATGAGTTGTGATTCTGAATAAGTTACATGCATAGCATGATAGCAACACGTGTATTTGCTAATTATTGCTATTCAAAGTAAACGTGGCACCGTTCCGTTGCTTGCCAAACCAAAGATTAAGTTCCAACAAATTCCCTTTACATTTTGTTTGGCTTAAATTATAATCCAAACAATTTTTTTCGCCTTCTTATTTTTAGTTGTCTATTGTTTTTATTCTCTTATTATTATAAAATGTGCAGTATTAATTGCAATTGTTAATTATGCTTTGAAAAAATAAAAATATAAGAGCCAAAATATCCTTTTATTACCAAATATTTTTAGTAAGTCTTGCTTTAACATTTTATGTTTTAGTTCTTTAAGTTTATAATATTACTCAAAATAGTCATCCCTCCTACTGATATCATTAACGTTTTAAATTTTAAAATAATAAATTTTAATCACCACAATCTTAATTTTATTTTAATAAAACAAATTTAATATAGTGACTATTAAAAAATACTCACATCATTATTTTGAACTCAGATCTCAAGTACCTTCATCTTTAACATAGTGCCTTCATCTAATAATTTTTTTTAACTTATTTGTATTTTGGCATGCATGGATTGTCAACAATATGATATGAGTGTTTTGGAGGCATCCCAATACTCTAGCTCATAAAAAATTAAAATTATAAAGAAAATTTAACTTTTGTTTTGTTTTAGAATAATATTAATGAAAAATCATTCAAATATTAAAAATACAAATTTATTTAATTAAATTAGAAATTATTTAGTATAAAAGAAGGAAATATATACAAAATAACTACAATCGTCGTTTATAAAATAAAATTTAATAAACATTGTGTTCATTTTTAAAATAATAAGTTATTAAAGATTTAAATATTAAAATGATATATATATATATATATATATATATATATATATATATATATATATAAAATCAAATAATTAAATATATTTTTATGTCATTTTAAATATATCACCTATAAAATATTTTATTAACAAATTTTATTAAACACTCTTAATTCAGATAGTTACTTGTACCTTTGGGTGAACATTTGTACCCTCATTTACAAAATGTTACCTTTTATATTCGTAAAAAATATGTAGTAAAAGAATTAAAGTGAAAGATGGTAAGAATTTTTAAAATTAACAAAAAAAATCAAAACTCCACCACTCTCGCCGATCACGTAGGCAACGAAAGGCTGAGAGAAAGTGAACAAAATAAACATCATCAGAAGAAGAGCACAAACAAAACATGCTCTGTTTTGATGAAACAGAGGAGCTGCAGGAAGTTAAGGAACAACACCAATGGCTTCGAAGAAAACGATAAAATGAAGACGTTACGAGGTTTGGTTTATCCGGAATATATTGTTCTTCGTCAATGAAGAAACCGAGTTCTCATATTGCTCTTGGAATCTCTCTGGACGAAAATAAAATACCCTTCACAGAAAATTTCTTTGCTCCAAGAACCCAATTGATACAAAATCAGGTAACACGAGTTTGGAATTTGGATTCTCTGCCAAGAACTACATGGAATTCGAGCAATGTAGGTAGGGAAGTTTCATCTAAGAACATGGCAACAAGAGGGGGAGGCTCTGATGATTCATGGGTGGCGAAGACCCACAAAGCGATGAAGAAGGCTAACAATTCGGTTATTGGTTACGTGACTTCCAAGTCTCACTGGCCATTGCCTCATGGCCACATAAGCTTGAGGCCTCAACACAAGAGTGTGGAGAAGATTATGAGCATGGGTTTTGATCTCTTTAGGCATAAGAAACCTTCAAACGACGAGGTGGTTCATGAGTTGCGTCTGCTTGATAACCGTTTGACCCAATGGCGGTTTGCAAATGCCAGAGCTCATGTTGTGAATCATAGAATGTCTCTTCTGGCTAAGGTATATTGATCACACTTTCGAAAAAAAATAAATAAGTGAATGTCTCTTCAAATTTAAGACAAAATGAAACATGTTAGCAATATAGAATTATTGTGTTTAATTTCTCCGTATGATTCAGTCAACCAATCTTTAGATATCATTTTTAAGATAGTTGTTATTAGAACAGAAATCATGTTAGGTATAACTTTCAAGTTATTATAAAAATTAGAAATCAACACATTTACTAATCATAACAATCTGTGATTGGATTAGAAACCTAGATATAACTTTTAAGATATATATGGTAAAAATCAATAATTTTTTTATACATGACAATTTGTGAATTAAATGACGGTGTGAAAACTTTTTATGTTATTCGGACACAGATTATTTAAGTCGTAATTATTATGTTTCTTTGTGTAAGGTTTTTGGATTGTTGGTTTATGAAATGGTTTTATAGTTCATCTCCGATGGGATTAATGTTTTTGTGAATTTTTATGTGTTTAGGGAAATTTGATAGGTGCTTTGGATGGTCTAGCCAATTTGAGATATTCAGTGGTGCTATTGAAGATAGAGTTTGAGAGAGAAAAGCTTGAGCTGAAGCTAGATGATGTAATACATTCTCAAGTGAGTGTGGTAGTGTATCTCACTTAATTAAGAATGAATTGACTGAAATGGATTCGAATTGAGATATGTGCATTTGCATTATGTCATTATTGTTTGAGATTTAATTCTTTATCTTCTGTATGTTATGGCTTGGTAGATGAAGCTATTGCAAGTGTGGGGAAGTATAGAAAGGCGACATGTAACCGCAATTACAATAATATACGAGTGCTTGTATGCTGTTGCATGTAGACTTCATCTTTTGGATGGTGCAATGGTAAGTCCAACTTAAAGAAATTTAGAGTGCGTTTGGATATAAATTATATTCACGTTCAACGAAATAATAATACATTTCAAATTTTCAATGCACAAACGGAAAACTTTTGTGAGTGGTGCATTGAGTTTAACGTGGGTTCGGTTCACTTGAACCCAACTATAATCCAAACACACACTTAGGCCTTATCTCGATATCAAAAATCTGCAATTACAAAATTTTATTACTATGCTTACAGGATATAGAATTAGCATCCATTGCTCAAAGTCATGCATTGGACCTAACAAATTCGATTGAGTCATTGTTATCTACTTTTTCACCCTTGGTATGTTTGATACCACTGAATTAGTCTTGTTATTATCTGGTGAAGACTTAAAATTGAAATTGAAATCCTTCGTAATCAGGCTGATGAGACTGCTGAGCTATTATCAGAATTAGCAGAAGTTGTTACACAAGAGAGGTTCCTCTTAGAGGAATTCGATGATATCTTCCACACCATACGTGTTCTAGAGGTAACTAATTAAATATTGTTTCAATGCCTCTTGATATTTTGTTGTTATCTTTTTTATTTTTCAGGGTGCTTTTGTTTTTGATGGAACAAAAAAGAAGTAAAAAAGGTTCTAGTCAGCTAAGTTTATGATCAAAGCAAAGTTGTGTGGTCAATTTGTGACACATTAAAAGATGACTTCTGTTCATTTATCACATAGACATGAATTTTACTTAGTTATTTATTTATTGATTTTAACTATTTGTTGGCAGCTTGAAGAAAAGAGCTTGAGGTGCAGTCTCATTCAACTTAAGTGTTGAAAAGGAAAATACCAAAAGTTGTAATTACTGTCAGAGATCTCTTGGTAGGTATTCATGTAAATAGTAGGGTAAGCAAAATTAACAAATTAGATGTAAACAAAAAACTACAAACAAAATTCAATGGAAAAGAAGTATTCGTATATACAGGCTGCTAACATGGCATCTGTTCATACAACCTCCAAATTAGAATTCATTTTTTATTTTTTGTTTTCTTCTGTTGGCTGAACATGCAGGATTAGTTTATCAACGGTCAAACTGTGTAGTGAAAGTTTGAACTTAGATATAGTATTCTCGTGTCAGTCCATTCTCCTAATAGCTGCATTATTTTTTCGTTACAATGTGCGATACTCTTATTTTTCAGATTAAATAAAAGGAAAATTATTACTTTGTGCTTTAGTTCTTGCATTGGGAATTGCTTATTTAATTTGAAATTTGATATGGCAATCTTCATATGTTGGAGTTTTATGAAAGTAGTTAATTATGTTCATTTAATTCAATTATTTGCACTTAAAGATATTCCTTCCTACAATCTTAACTTTTTTGCTTTTAAAAAGTGCAATAATTTCATCATAGATGATACATTTGCTCAGTGTCATAGTAACTAGCCATTTGCATGGTCAATCACCATAACTTTTTCACTTTTCCCCTGGAGTTCTTTGAATTAGTTAAAAATATAATCAATAGATTGGCATTCCACTATGCCACAATGAATTGAACATTTCAGCCCTCCTACGCATTCCCACATTGCAATTTTTCACTTGAATTAGATTGTTTTATGTTCTGCTTTTATTAGGCCTCTTACATAAGCTTAGCTTATAACATGTGAGAGCATCTGCCACGACGTAACTTCGACGGAGTTGCTTAACTCACTTTTAGTGAACCTATAACAAATTTTCTCTTTAGCAGTACAATCTTTTAAAAACTTAAAAAGTTTACTGCAATTGTCTCATAATCCTTAAAATCTATTTAAATCTTTGCTTATATGAATAACAATTTTATATAAAAAAAAAACTGTCACATCAATTGCCCCAATAATAAAACTGTATAAGAATTGATTCTTAAGTTTAAGAACCCCCATAAGCAACTCTAACTAAAGATACCCGGAAAGGCTAGAGGCAATTTTTAATGTTCCAATCTTATAAATTGGGTTCGAATATATTTTTGATACTTGAAAATATCACAATTTTTCTTTTAGTTCTTACAAGAATCTTGTTTTTCTTTTAATTTTTGTACTTAACAAAAAATGTTGCGAGGTTAGGAACTAAAAGTTAATATGATTTTGTAATTTTTAGAAACTAAAAGTGAATATAAAATTTTTATAGAGACTAAAATAAGAAAAAAACATATTTCTGGGAACTAAAATCTTGTTTGAACCTATATGTTATGATACATCATATTCCATTTATTCGTGAAAGAGTTGTTGATCATGAAATGCCCATCATTCATTTTATTGAAACTAACATGATATATGAGACAAAGCGAGAAGTTGATTTACCTTTCAAGAGAAACTTGTTAATTTGATATTTCAATATAGCTAACCTTGTGATTCGCCTCCTTCTCAAATTCAACCCCAAAACGCTAATTATTTTAGCCTAACTTTACAGGGCTCTCATTTTACAAAAAAGAGTATTTACTGACAACACAGTTGAAATATATCTTTAAAGATAATTATTTTAAAAAATCAACCAATTTATTATATATATATATATATATATATATATATATATATATATATTGAATGATAATATAATATTCTTTTACATTATTAAATGTTAATACACGTATTATTCAAATTTTCTTTTAGAAAAACTTTTTTAGAATCACTTTCTTGAGAAAATAAGAAAAAAATGAATTAAATTTTTATTATAAATCAAAATCAATTTATATACTTTAATTTTGATAGAAATTTTTTCATCTAACCTTTTCAAAAACCAAAATACGTAAATAACTTTAACTTAAAAAAAGAAACTTATTTATATAGATTTTAGTGGAGTAAAAATTTATTTAGTTGGTTGAGTAGCATGGGCATAATAATCTTAAATTTACTAATATCTTGATTCAATTATTATTAATAAAAAATAAAAAATAAATAGTGAAATTTATCTTTAAAAATGTGAGATGTTAATAAATTAATTTTTGAAAAATAAAAAATTTATATTTAATTAATATAAAAAATGTAACAAACTAGTTTGTTAAATTTGTAAAAGTATTTTGAAAAATTAAATTTATGTTTTGACATCAATTTGTTACCATATTACATCGGAATAAAATTGATTATTTATTCAAAACGAAAATGAGACGAATACGCAGTCGTTTTAAAAGCTCCCTCTGGGCATTTCCGTCCTCGAATAGCATCGGCAGCACCACAACACTGTGCCCTCTTTCTCTCTTTCCTTCGCAGAAGCCATGGCCTCATTTGCACGTGGAGCCGCATCTTTAACCCGCATTGGTCTTTCCACTTCCAAGACTCCCCTTCAACTCATCCACCGCCGTGGCCTCGCCGGTAATTTTCCGATCCATTTTTTCCCTCTTTTAATTTCCTCAAATTCCGATCAATCACTTTCATTCCATTTTATGCATCCGCAATAATCGAAATCGAAACCGCAGAGTTTTTCGTCCGCTAATTTAAACGAACGAAAACCTAGGAATCGGATTAGCGGCGTGAAAAGCACTGTTAGGTTAAAGCTATTTGATTGGAATATGTTAAATCAGATTTTAAAGTTATAGGTTTGATTAATTATTGAATGTGACATGCAAAATGGGTATTCAGGATAAGAAATGATACAAAAAATTATTAAATAAATAATTTAACTTGATTGAAATTAATCTAGGTTTTAAATCTTGTTTATCTATTTGGTGATGGTGGAACAAGACAAGGAGTTTTTGGTTTTGGTAGTGTAATGTGGCTTCATGAACCCAAGTTGATATTGATTGATTTTCAGATTTTGTGTGTTGTATGTTTGTGTTTAATAATTTATCCTTTTGTTGTTGCAGATCACCATGGCCCTCCCAAAGTTGCCTGCTGGAAAGATCCAATGAGCCCATCTAAATGGAAGGAGGAGCACGTGAGTCTCTACCGAGCTGATTTGGATTTTTTAATTTTTTCCATGAGATGATTGGGTCACTTTTTTCCTTGGAAATTGAAAATGTATGTTAATATTCTTTTGGCTGGTTTATTTGTGCCTGCAGTTTGTGATTGTCTCTTTAACTGGTTGGGGACTACTCATCTATGGGGGATACAAGTTGGCCACAGGAGGCAAGGGCAAGAAAGAAGAGGTACTTTCAATTTCTGTCTGAATTGTTACAGTTAAGGAATATCTATTGGATAATCCAGCACAAACATGATATTCTCATTTGTATTGGTGTAAAAGTTTAAAAAAATAATAGTAAAAAAATTTATAAAATGCAGCTAAGGGTATTCAAATATCCAACATTGGTATGTTTCTTGCGACTCTTGCTTGCACACATATGACCTGACACAACTATTTTGAAGTGTTTGTGCTTGTAGCCAAGTTCACTATGAGTCTGTGTAGCCTTGTTTGTTATAACTGAGCTATGCAATACTGTTCTGCCATCAGTCAGTAGAATCCTTTCCCACCATTTACCATTCTAAAATTTTTGTAATGTTTTAGTTAATTGTGTTCTGCACAATATATATGTTGTTGTTTGGGAAATTCTTCATACCCAGGTAGATGATGGAGTAGAGAAATTATACTTTTGATGATGAAATTCCAGTTTTGTTTTGGGTTCCTATTGAAGCCAAGGCAACTGTAGTAATTTTCACTTGATAGTTAAAAAATAAGATGATTATGTATCGAAATGCTTGTTTGGTACTTCTACTTTGTTGTCATTGAAGGCTGTTTGCCTATTGATAAGCAATATTGTAAGGCAAGAAACTAATCAGATCAGTTCAGAGGGTGCAAAGGATCAGTGAGTCTGGGAAAAAAAGATGAAGTGTTATTATATATTTATATTTCTCAAGTGCTTTTTGTATCTCATAATATTTAATTTAGGGCAATGAAAACTATTCAAACATAGTTCCGGTGGTGAATTTTATCATATTGTCCAAAAAAAAAATATAGTCTATGTTATAAAACTTGTTTTAAACACTTTAAGTGAACTTTTTAATCCTAATTAGATTAGATAGCCAGTTTTGTGTTTAACAAATTAGTGTATCTTATTTGGGAGGTGTCAAAAGTTTTTATCTTCGCTCACTAAATGCTATAAACTTTTGCAGGAATTGGCAAAAGCATAACACTGAGGTTTGGAGAATATTAAAAATACAAAGTGTTCTTGGTAATAATGCTGCTAGCGCCCAGACTTTTCCAAGTTTTTCAGACTCGGTCTTGTTTGATGGCAAACAAATCTTTTGGCTAGTTATTCATTAATATTTGCAAACAGTGAATATTGGGAGGTTTTTTTTTTCAGAACAATGTGTTACATTTAAGTTTTATTTGCCCGTTTTACGCAAATTCCCGGATTCTCTACATTTGCAAGCAGTTACTTTTATTGGCATTAACTACGGAAGGAAGCAATGTTATGTTCCTGCTTACGAGTTATGAAAACTTGAATGATCCTAATACTAAAGCCCTAAACATCAAGTGTGTGTTTGCTTTGACGTTGAAAGTTCGTAATCTCGATGTGCAAGTCTATATATGGATCACTTGTTGAACACTCCCAAAATTACTTTTAACGAACAATCCCAAAATTACTTCTTCCAAGGCACTTTCAATGAATGTTCACCTTCCAGAAACGGTTATCCAAACGAGCTCAAGGCTACTGTTTTGGCTTTAAATTATATTGCAAAGTGTGTTTATCGGTTTCAACTGGAAAAGCAGAACCTATTTCATTTTGTCATCATAGTATTTCGAGCAAAATAGTCCTTTTTCCCAAAGATGGATGGTATATTGATATTTGGTTGCTCAGATCTTGTAGGCCATGCAATTTCAGTAAATAATGGCGTTCTGCTTTGTGTTTCGAACCCCATTGACCTGTTGAATGAAGCTCTGCAGAGGGTGATTCTGTGCTAATGTTCAACTGTTGATTGCGAAAAGACAATTATTTTTTTTTAACAAACTTTAACTATGCTAATTTGCCCGATATCATCAATATATCATGAATGTTGCTAAGTTTGTGTAGTTAAAGAAATTGGCCTAAATGTACGCGTCTGCAAACTAAAATATCCAATATATTACTAAATACAAAAAGAAAGAAGGGAAGTCCTTTCACTGACATTATCCTCTTAAACTGATACACCCTCTTATGTCAGTAATTTGAAATATTTCTAGGCATTTCAAGCCTACATCCACTATTCTAGTATAGATAGACATAGTAAATACAGTTTAATTACAAATCAGTCTGAAACTCTGACTCGTCTATCTCTTCCTTGTATTCATCCTTTTCGTCTAAAAATTCAGAGTGCAAATCCTTGAAGAAATAGTTGTCATTATCCTCATCATCATGGTCACTGTCAATGGGATCCTCCTCTTGCTTCTTTACATCCAAAATCTCCTCTAATTCTTCAGGCCCTTCAAGTAACACCTTGGATTTTGTTTTCCCTGCATTCTTGTCAGCTTTTCTGATATGCCTCTTGCTCCAGTTTTGTTGGACTTGACTCTGTTCATTCTCTTCTAACTGCCTCATTTCATCCAGTATCTGATTCTGTGAGTATATGTTAGTTCCACTATTTGTCTCCTGGTGTTTTGTATTATTCACTTTCATGTCATTGGCATCTTCTTTGCTTTCATGGTTTTCAGGCTTCAACAATTTGGCTAGTGGCTTGCCTTTTCTATGGCTGTTATTGTTCAATCCCACATCCTTTCTTGCAAAATTTCCCTCATTAGAGACTTTCCCAAATCTTCTACCTTTCAACTCATCTTTGTAAACCTTTCTATCTCCCGAGTGGTTTTCAAAAACCCCATTGTTCTCCATTAAACTATTCTTGACAGTGGTTCTCCAGCGCTTCCCTTTTGTTCTACTTGCACGGCCATGTTTCCTCTTCATCCCAGCCAATTGCTTCACCTGATCTCCACCATCTGTATTATTCTCTACTTGTCCTGCATACTCTTGTATTGCTTTCTTTTCTCTCCCATCCGCTTCTTCAACATCATCAAGATCTTTTGCCGCGCCACCCCCATCATCTCGAGGGTCTTCATTTGCCTTTCCTAGCTCCCGATCAATCCTAATTTCATCTTTTATCTCAGTTGCAACCTCTCCATCTTTGAACTTGGTTAATTCACTTTTAATTGTGCCTTCATTGTTATCAGTATCACCTTCGTGTTTGGCAGATTCACCTGAAATCTCATCCTTCCCATTTTCATCCTGTGCTGCTATTGTTCCATTTGCTGTCACAATTTCAGGAAAGATAGTTGGATGATCATTAACCGGGATTTCAAGACGGCGCTTCAAGTCCTCCATCTCTGCTTCCTTATGCTTAAGATTATCTCTTAATGCTTCTATTTCAGATCTTCCTTGTCCAACACTTTTCCCCTTTTCTTGCATCAATCTCAGCTCATTCTGCTGCTCCTCAAATTCTGATTCCATCAGTTTCTGCTCATCTTTTAGTGAATCAAGGGTGGACTGCATCTCCACAACCGTTCTAGCCAGCTCCATTTTTTGACTTCTCAGGGAGTATAGCTTCCCCTTCATCTCTTCGTTCTTCCCTCTCAACTCTTTGCTGCCATCTCTTTCCTTCTGCATGATTATGTTAACACAGTCACTGCTGCTCTAATCAATCAACTTTACTACCAATCTAACATTTTGCAGAATTGAATTGAGAGAGTATTGAAAATGCAAAACATCTTTATCATATTTCATCCCAGATGCAAACTTCTGGCATTGCACCCCAAAACAAAACAAAACAAACTATTTATTTTTGGTGTTTAGAAAAAGACAAAACTTATATGCAATTTCTTAAGTGCACATGGCATGCGCATTATCAAAGATAATTAAAACTCCAATTCTAAGTTTAGAATAATACGTAAAACACCTATAGAATTGCTGCTAACTTTTTTTTTCTTCTCTTTAGGTAAAGTTCTAAATTAATTCATAAAGGGACTCGGCATTGTGAGAATTGGCAAATTAGAAAGAAAGCATTGCTTCACCAGTCCCTCAACTCCCGATACCACCTTAATTTTCTTTTAATTTTCGATTTTTTCCAGGAATGCATTAAAACTTAATAGAACTCATCAAATTATATGATTCTCTTAACAGTGTGTTAATAAAAAGAGTCTTGAAAAATGGTATGAGTGTGTGTTCTTACTTCCTAGGATGCTTTAATTTTTTATTGCATGTTGCTCCTTACGTGTCGTGATGAGTGAGTAACACGTAAAAGAAAGAAACGGAAGGAGAGAGAGAGAGAGAGAGAGAGAGAGACCTGCAAGAGAAGCTGAAGAGCAAGAATCTGTTGGTCTTTCTCTTTGACAAGAATGGTGTAGATGCGCCTCTCTCTGAGCTTGTGAAGCACCATAACCCCAAGCAGTGCAATCCCAAATGTGATAAGCAATACCAACGCATAAGGCCTTCCTCTGTGACTCCCTCCACTGCTGCTGCTATGCACCCCCTTGTTGTAAGCCATCTCTCTCTATTTACCTCTCCCAAAGTGGTGAAAGGTGATGACCAAGAATATATACTCAACAACACTATTAAATATTAATGGCTTCTTTGTTTCTCTAAGTCCTTGGAAAGGAACAATGAAGAATGAAGTGGGGTGTTTCTCTCTCTCTCTCTCTTTTCCTGAAGAGTTAGGATTTTGGGTTGCTTGTCATGCAAAAAGAAGGTGCCACCTACTCATGATATCTGTGGTTGCGGAGTTCACAAAGTTAAGTGTGCATGGAAATTGTGTCAGAGTTTCATTCTGGGACAGTCACTTTCTGTTTCCCATGCTTCTCCTCATTTTGACTATAAAACCCCTTCTGCATAAAATATAAATGTTGCTAATTTAATAATGACTCAGTTTAACACTATTTTTATTATATGTGGCAAGAGTATTCCTTCCTTTCCAAAATAATAGGTTGTTTTATTTAAACAAAAATAAATAATAAGTTGATAAAAAAATAATTTTATAAAATTAATCTTAAATCAGTATTAATTTATTTATTGATTTTATTGTTCACTATTAATACTATGTGAAAAAATAATTAATATTATATTAAAACATTACCATAATAATTATTCTGGAGTAGCAATTTTTTTTCCAGTGGGGAAGAAATGCAATTAGCAATTTAAACTTGAGTTACTTGCGGTTAACGATATTAAGGTCACGGTGCACATACAATGGGCCGGATGATGCGTCACGCCTGTAGTACAGCTATTTGCTTATTTATTTAAATTAAAGGTATTTTCCTTTGTAAGTTAGTTAGTAACGTTATTAAACTTTAAAATCCCTTTTCATTGTTGTGCGGGTATAACGTTGTTCAGATTAATTTAGAAAAATAATTTCTTTTTTATCACAAAATATTTTAGAAAGTTAATGAAAAATAAGTTGTTTTTTCTAAAACAATACTCCTCTAAATTTATATATATATATATATATATATATATGAGTAAAATTAACTAATTTTACATTAGTTAAAAAAATCAGTTGATATCGTTTAATTTTCCTAATTTCAAGTAAAAAATAATATTATTTCTAAAATATTCTTTATTAGAATTTGTTATCATGAATTCAAAAAAGTCAATGAAAATAGAATTAGAATTAAATGAATAATGTTTTAAGATGATAACATTAAATATGACAAAATTAGTTAGATATATTTATATTTATGTTTAATATATAAAATCATTTTCTTTGCTTGTATATGAGTCTAAAGAAAATACTACAATGAATTAAATTTGTTTTTTTTTTTGTCTTCTAATGATAGTATGAGTAAGAAGCAGAGTATCCATATAGAGACTAATGTTCGTGTTCAATAGAAACCATAAACACAAACCATGTCAGGATTTGAATCCTAGACCATTTTATTAAGAAGCACTAGCAATTTTCACTTATGTTAAGTGTTGGTATTAAATTTGCTGCTTGCACTTTGTTTTTACAACATAAATGCATGTGAACAAACAATATAGTTTTTGAAAATAGTATTTAAAAATAATATGATAAATGTTAATCAGTGTGTTCTTATGACATTAATTAAGAAATTAAAAAATATTAAAATAAGTAAAATAATATTATCTATTACTTTTTCATATTATTATATGATTTTAACAATAATTATATTTTTCTTTTAGTTTTTTAATCGATACCTTAAACGTATAAACATGGTATCTTTATTCATACTAGTATGTAATGTACGTGACCCCATGCTATTCTGTATTCCTGCTAAGTCCTCCCTTTTTTCGCGTGAATGCCAGATTTGTTCTGAGTTGTTGAACACTTGCATTCATAGCCATAGTTATGTCAAATATCGGTTTCACATTATTTTTTCCTGGGTGCTTTAACTGCTTCATTAACTTTTACTACATCATTAATGCGCGATTTAGGAATTTACAATTTGATTGCATTTGGGTTCTTTCTTAATTATGAGTAGTAGGATATGATATAATGGTTCTTCCAGTCCTTTTTATAAGACTCGAAATCTTTTAAAAATAATAGAAAATAAAATTTCGTAATATATTTTTATCAAAAAATAATGTTCTGTTATGGAGACATAATATCATGAATTGTTTTCCAATTAAATTCATAATATCATGCAAGTCTAAAATTTCATCAAAAGAAACCTAGTTGATGATATGATACACATATAAATGGGTTCGGATCCTCTGCAGGTCCAAGAAAAGCATTATAATATAAAATATAATTATCTAATATAAGTTAATGAATATCAGTCTTTTGATAAACAATGCACCCCCTGGAGGATCCTTACCTCGGACCTTGGTTGGTTTTGTGATCCAAAATTTATAAGTTTGAAGATGTACCTTTGTGTGATTGTGTAGTTGGTTCCAGAATTCTCTTCAATTAATGAAGTGGTTCTAGTTTGAAAGGTTAGTTATAATGGAAAATGTTATCTCTTAAGTTTCTATAACAAAGTTAAATTTCAACCCAATTAATAGCTTGTTTGGATAAATTTCTTAACAAGTAATTTATGGGGGAAAAGTTTCTATGTATGAAAAAGCTTCTAAAAATCAATTAATGCATAAGTTAATTTATAGAAGTTCTCATACAATTTTTCTAAAAGATGATTTTTAGCTTATAAATAAATTAATTTTAACTTGTGGAGAAAATTATTTTTTTTCTTATTTTTTCTCCTAGAAATGTTTTTGGATAAGTTAATCTAAAGTGGTTGAAGATTTAGGTAATTTTACTGTGATCAAATCTCGTTGTTGTAGTTGTAAAAAAAAAAACATTGAAAGATTGTTTTCTAGCTATTTAGAAAATTGCTCTTAAATATAAATGATGAGTCTCTTCACAAAAAATGTGTAAATGAGTCAAAAAGTTGAACCCAAAGCAACTTTCACAAATTCCATGTTATGCTACCAAGCGTTATTTGTTTAAACTTTCCTTGTTCATACATATGAATTAGAGAAAAAAGATTATATATCAGCAATATAAAAAGTTTTATATTGATAATTAAAATTCATCATATATAATAAATTTGTTTATTTTTAAAATAATTTAAACGATAATTTATAACTAAATGATCGTATAAAATTATTTTGTGTAAATATATAAATATTAAACTCTATGATATAATCTCACATTATAGAAATACCTTCCATATGTTAATTTTTTTTTTCTTTCAAATTTATACAATTTTTCATATTAATGATCATTGTATTTCTTTGAAGTTTCTACTTTTTTATAAGGGGCAGCACATGGAGAGTGATCACTTGATTTAATCAAAAGAATATTTGATTATTTCAAGTTAAATTATTTTAAAATAATTTAAATAATAATTTATGAATAAATGAACGTATAAAATTATTTTATGTAAATATATAAATATTAAACTCTATGATATAATCTCACATTATAGAAATATCTTCCATGTGTTAATCTTTTTTTTCCAAATTTATACAATTTTTCATATTAATGATCATTGTATTCTCTGTAGTTCCTACTTTTTTATACGGGGCAGCACATGAAGAGTGAGCACTTGATTTAATCAGAAGAATATTTGATTGGGGGGAAGCTACTAAAGGCAGATATATATAGTGGTCCAGCTCAAGAGACCCAACAAAAAAGGTGTTGTGGTAATTGGAGCTGCCAATTGCGTTGATAACTATACTGTCTCTCAACTATCATTTAGTATTAGAGCGATTGTTGTAACTTAGGTACAAAAGAGAATCCGTTGCAAAACATTAATCAAGTGAGAGAATTTTAGAGTTATAAAGATGATATGATGGTTAAGAGAGAAGGAGGAGAGAGAGATAGTGGGTTCAAATCCTTCTCATTAACAACTAATATTGACTTTTAATAAATAAAAAAAACAAGTGAGAGATTTCATGATTTAAGTAATACATTAAACTTTTTATTCTACTCAACTACTTATATTACATAAAAAAGGAAGTTGAATGCCTTGCTTGCATGGGAAGAGGAAATTCCTACTAGGACAGAATACTTCACTGACAGAATTTGATGCCAATGGATCATTGTTTCCGTGTGAAAAATATAATTGAATGATAGTATAAAAATATTTTACATTTTTACTCATTACTCAGTTAAAAAGGTTTTTGCAGTCTAGTGAATTTTCATATTTCGAATCTTACACTTCATCTGTATTGCAAAAACATGGGATACAAATTGAAGAGGAAATGAATAGTAAAAAAATATAAATATAAAAAAAAAATCATTCCTTCATTTGGTGGAATGAGATAAAAGAAAGAAGGTATCCAATATCTAAGTTTAATCACATTTTTAGGTTCTGCCCATTTACATAAATGGTCAGAAAAGGAAAAGAATGATATCATTTTATATACTTGACAAAGGCATTTTTATTTATATTATATTTCATTCTTTAATTAGAGTATTTGTGTTATTTTATACACGTATTTTTTTTACTTTCCTTTTACAATTTCTTTTCTTGTATTTTGTCTTATCAAACAACTCAATAAATCATCTCACTTTCTATTCATTTTCTTTTTTTTTTCATTTTTTTCCTTTTCACTTACTTTCGTAATTCAAACATACTATCAATAAGTCATTCAATATCCTTGAAATAAACAACATGCAATGGAATGTAGGATGGTGGATGGACCCGAAGCTTATATTGATACCAGCTGATTAGTTGGAAAGGTTGTTGATTGCAAAGTTAGAGTATATTTGGATTAGAGTTTGGATTGGTGTTTGAAAGACATGACTTGAGTTTAGGATGGATCAAACATAATTTTGCATTAATCAAGATGTTTGAATGTGAGTTGAAAACATGATTTTAAATTGTAGACTCAAATCTCATTGAAGTACTTGAAAATAACTTTTTCATCATCCATAACTTGAATCATATATTTGTTTCAAGTATATCCTTATTTAATGTTGATCTTTTCTTGATAAATAACAAGAAAAAAACACATTTTAGTAATTATACATTCAAAATCAATCTTGATTGTAGGTTTCCAAACAACATTTTGTGGCAAAATCAATTTTCTAATATCTACTATCCAATAAACAAAAATCAAATTATTACAAACTCATATTTACTTAAAATCAATTCTATAAAATCACATTGATTCAAAATCAATTCTACAAACACATTCAAACATCCACTTATTCATCCAAATTAAAATAGATCAGGACTTGAAACACTCTAATTATTTTATTTTCCCAAAGAGAATAAGCAATCATGTTAACTCATACAACTGTACAAGTACTATCTTACATTTACACACTTTTCACCACCTGATTTCAGTAGGTCCTACCAAACTATTTCGGTACCTGCTCTTCGATTTTGCTATCTATATTGATACCGATGAGAAGAGATGTTAATGAAGGGTGATATGTAAGAGGCATATTTATCCTAAAATAATCACTACACAACTTTTATAGGTACTGTGTTTTCTAGTGTATAGGTTCGAAATTGACATAACTTTACTTACATCTTAATATATGAATTTATGGAGGGAAAACTATAGTTTTAGCTTTTAATTTAATGCACATGCAGTAAAGTTGACACTAGACAGGAGCAAAAAATTCAGAAAGATAAAAGTACTAGTCCTCCTCGTGCATCCAATGGTGGACCATGCCTGATGACTAATGGGCAAATAATCCAAGTGAAGGACCTGTTGTGCTCTAGAGTTTGAAGTTTGAACTAAAGGCATGTCCCATAAGATGCGCTCTATATCATACAATCATGTTCCCTGATGACAAGCAGCAAAGGGGTTGCAAGCATGGAGGTAGCCAACGGTGCAAACATTGCTGCTTGCTCATGTAAAAAATTCAACTGAAATAGTTTGCATGCTATTGGAGCCTCACCAGATTGGAGTATAAAACCACAGTGTATATATAATATATGGGTTAAAAATTTAAAATTCAAGGTGTTCTCAAAGGGTAATTCATGGACTAGTCTTCAAAGAATAATAACAAAAGTAATAATATTTGGACATTCTAATATTTTAAACATGCCATTGGCGTTTCTTATCTTTTTCTCTCTTGTCAAAGAGAATACTTATTACATCTATCACTTTTCTCTATCATATCTTTCTTTCTCTGGGTGTAAATTAGCATATGGGTGTCCAAGAATCATTTTCCAAATAACAATTCATGAGCCATATCTCTTTTGCATATTATCATCACTCAAGAAAAAGAAATTATTATGTGTTACATATCCTGTTTATCATGCACTCCCTTCAAAATGTGTTGGAGATCCCAAGATACATAATAATCTGACAAGTTCTTATATTTTAACACCTCTAAATATCAAATACCCCATCAACAACCTTAATTTCTCTCTATTTCTCTCTTCCTATTACATCTCATCATCTATCATATCAATTGGTTTTGGATGTTTAAAAATAATTTTCCTAATCTGGCTAAAATAATATATATAAGTGGAGGATAATTCCAACCTTATGAGTTAGATTTTGAGGTTAAACTAGGTTAAAACCCAAATTTAAAATGGTATCATACTTGAGATGTCTTGTACTTGACATGACTAGAGTATGCTGGAAATCACACATTAATTAGTGATATGGCCAAAATAGTGTTATAAGTGAAGAACAAACATAATCTCAAGCTAGTTTTTGAAGCTTAGTTAGATCTAAATCTGAATTTTAAGAATATCCAACTACACTTGTAACTTATCTAAACAACTTAACACATGTATATATTAAATTGTATGAAGTGTAAGTAATGCCTACCTAAGTATATATCCATAAGAAAATAGATAACCAACCAAAAGTCCACTGAAATTTAATGGCCATTTTGTAACTCAACAAAAAATGTTGTAATTGCATAAATGGTTGCCCGGCACTGCAACCAAAAGCATGTCTAGACCGAAACAAGCACCAAAACTGCTGATGTGAGTGCTTGTTGATTGTTAATATGAACCTATATTGAACACAAAATTCTGACCTTTTACATCAGATATATATGATCTATAATCAGACTTATGTACACTTGACATCATTCATCCTACTTGGAGGGTACGTCTTTGTCACAAACACTGCTTGCTTAGAGATTCTTTAGATAACAGCACCTGAAGCAGCTCACGTAGCCTCTCAGCACCAGGTCCTGGCCTAAACATTGTATCATTGCCACGAACAGAACAAGGGTCAGCCCCACCATCTGTGTTCCCAACACACCATGCACCAGGTGAAAATCTATGTGTGCGCCCCAGAAGTTCTTTGTCAATCTTGTCTAACACTGGATCCTCCTTTGCAAATTTGCGCGCAAAGAGTGCCTTGCTTTTAACCATTTTGTCAAAGTCCTTCACAGTTAAAGAGATGGGATGCTGCTTTGGAGGAGTGTCCCAAGCAATGTAGTGAAGATCGTGGTTTATCGCCGTGTGATGGAATTCCTCAGTGTTACAAATGACAGTGTGAAAATATCCCTCTGGCGAGGAGATAAAATTTGTATAATACATTAGCATAGTCCGTGGAAAATTATCCCATCCCCATATGCAGTACTCCACAAAGGACCGAGTCAGTACAACCCAAGCTGAACCTGTTCACATAGCATAAGACAAAAATATAGGATTCTGCCATACCGATTAATATTGTATAATCCTAGGGCTGTTAAACCTTAAAAGGGTATCTTACTTTAAATTTGCAGTAGAAAATAAAATTTATAAATGTTTATAGAGAATAGATATAGACATACCAGTAAACAGTTTAAAAGATGTTGGAAGTGTTCTTCTTTGAGTAGTCAATGCTAAATCAGATTTCTTTGATAAGTAAAGAGCAGGGTCAATAATGATGGGTCTTGCTCTTTGGTTCCTGCATATAAGCAGTAATACAAGGAAATCACAATCAACTACCAGGGGAGAAAAACATGCAGAATATAATTTAGAGCAATTCACTTACAGTTTCCAACCAGCAATGCGTGTATGTTCAATGAAATTGAGATTTCTTGACAGATTTGAGAAAACATGAAGCAAATCTGCAAAAGCGGGAAAGCAAATATCAGATGAGTTCACAGAGCATCTAGAAGATTCAAGGAGTAAACTTCATGCATGCTTGGATTGATACCTATAGGCAATTCAATCAAACTTAAACTACAAATAACATGGAATGATCGATATAAATCTTGATTTATGCCAAATGACAGAATATCAATATATTAGCAGCACAGAAGATGCCAAAACCAGAAGACTCGATTTATTGAGTACAAAATACCCTCAAGCAAATTGTTATGCAGTTAAGCAGGTACTAGAAAGTAGAAACTTAATTTTTCATTTTTGGTCAACACTAAATTCATTTTATATTTGACAACAGCCCAAAACAAGTTTAGACTTGTAGTATGAATTTAATCCATCTACTTTAGGGGGGTTATCTTGAACCTTTTACGCTTTTGTCCAGCTCATACTTCACCATCATTTCAGCAGTATAGTAGCTCTAATCATATCATAATAAGCCTAATCATATCATAATCCATGTCCCAAATATATTCATAATTGAAGTTGTGGTTTCTTCAGCGACTGATTGGACTGAAAAAAATCCTGTGAAGTTTGTCTCTAAAGTGAGCAAACGTAATTAGTAATCAACCTTAACTTTAGAGGATTAAGACCACAATGCACTTTAATTAATTCAAAATAGGATACACCTTTGCTCACTTTAGATACAAACTCGAGAAATCCACTTAGATTAGAGTGCATAGCTTTTGTGGAAAAGAAGATTCAGACCTTCCACAAAAACAATGACTATTTATAGAAAAGAAGCATCATCTAACATCTTCTCTAGTAATGAAGACCTTGTTTAGCATCTCTGTTCTAGAAGTTCTAGATTATGAATGTAATCCAGCAGATATCAACTGGAGTGACCTTCATAATATCCAAACAAATCTCTCAAATATTTGCACAAAATGCACCTGGAGAAACTCCAGGAGAAATTCAAGAATGCAATGGTACGGGTAACAAGGCATATATCAAATCTTCAATAGTAAGACTACAAAATTTTACATCAAGTGGGATAAAGCATGGGTTTTGTTGTCATCTTACAGAGCTAGACAATGCTAACTTATGTAGATTCAAATTGACACCCTAACATTTGTTGGGGATTAGGGAAAGCACTGAATGCTAGCAGCAATTTCAATAACAAAATAGCCTGAATGGTACCAAACCAAAGTCGGGTTATAAGGATTTACACTATTAGACTGTATTACCCTAAAGCACATCATAGAGGCTTCATGATCTAGATAATTTCTGTTTTACTTCAGGAACAAGACTCATCCCTGAATTACTGAGAACAATTATGCTTTAGGCATGACAGGGATGGAAGATTCAAAGGAAGATTAGAAAGAGAATTTCCAGGAATTAGCAACACAATTAAACAATAGAATTACAGAGAAAGTAAATAAATGAGGGAATGAAAATGGAAAATGAACTTATTTCATTATCTCAGGCCCAAATTTACTTGCTAGCCTTCTAAAGTGGAAGACATGTAACATGAAGATGAAAGCAACAACTGTGTTTGAGAGTACGTAACCCATTAATTCAATCATTAGTTGTTTAAACAAACATAATGATGTTATATAGAGACCCATCCTGAAACATCAGTAATAATCACGATGGATGAAGATGAACTTCAATAATTGTTTCCTGTTGTTAAAACATCATTGCCTATTTTAATAAAGTTTTCTGTCCTCAAAACAAAAGTGTGGTGCTCAAGGGAAATAAAGCCACAACTTGCTAAAAATTAAAGACTAACTACACAAGATGTAGTAGCCTGTCTATTACTTGACATTGCTACACATCATAACAATACACCCTAATACCATATGGTTTTCAAGCTTTTTAAAACCTCAGTGAAATAGCATCATGTGTTCAAATCCAAAGAAAAGTTTGTAAAGGCTCACTATGTCCTCCCATGACCAAGAAAGTCGTAGCTTATGCATATGCATTTTGACAATAATAACAACATATAACATCAAAAAGCAGATAAAGGGTCAGTTACTAACCATCCTGTGTCATAAGGGGATAATCTGAGGCACTGAGGTTAATAAACCAGTCCCACTCTGAACTTTCCTTCAACAATATTGCAATAGCTTGGAGGGTACAAGCAATCATCGTAGGACCCTTATAAGTTACCAAATTGGATTGAGACATAACACGCACATTCTCCACCCCACGAAATATTGGATCAGCTTTCACTGCATTTGCCAATTCCAACCTTTCCCGGGGTGGCGCCTCAAGATCTAAGTGCAAGATATATTGATTCCTCGGGTGGTACACTGCCTCTAATGTCCTCATCATCCTATGACTATCACCCTTGGTGCCTGAAATAAGATATGCAAACCTTGGTGCCTCCCTTTTCACCACACTAACATTTAAGGACTTCTCTATATCTGATTCCACAAAATATCCACTTGAATCCTCTGATCTCTTGAAGGAAATGATTTCAAATGGTGACTGCTCTCCCCCGCCATCAGAACTAAGTAATCCAAGAATGGCTGTCAGAACTAGACTCATAGATATAATCAAACTTGCAAAAAAGGGGAGAATCCACTTCTTATCACTAAACATCCTTCCTGAATGAGAACCGACATTTTTCCTCATACTCTTGTGGCACAGCTAAACCAAGATCAAACTTCAGAGCCCCTTCACTTCAAGGGCAAAAACCAAGATCTCTACCTGTTCTCAGTTCCTGCAGATGAGTTTAAACCCAAATCTGCAAGAACCCTACTAATATTTGCAAGATAAGAAGAGAACTACAATGATTCAGCAATTGAACCAAATCCACCTTCTTAACAAGTATAGTTACCACATATGCAGAAAAGGGTCCATCTTTTCTGCAGGATAAAACATAATTTTCAAACAAAGATGCTTATCTTAAATCGGCATCAATCCACACTCAATGCCAAAGATTTTGATTTGGGAGCTAAATAAGTAACATATGATATATGACAAATTGACAAAGGTTTGGTTAGGGGAGCTGGGACCCACCTCTAGATAACAGGCTCAGATCTGATTACTCCCAAATCAGAAAGGAACAATTTTTTTTTAAGGCGCAAAAGGAGGAGGAAACTTCACAATAAGTCAATCTTCGGTCTCTTTACAAGTAAACTCCTATATTGGAATTTTAACTCAAAAAAGAACAATCCACACCTCAGATTTCACCTGTAGAGATGCAAACATGCTTTTTCTGCTTTCTTTTACTGTTCCCAAGGCAAGATCTATGTCATCCCAAAATTAAATACACCAATATAAGACCAATACATGAAACTGAACACACTTGAAAGGCAAGTCTTGGGTAACTTCAGATTCAAGAGATGGTTAGTTTCAAGGAGAACAAGAGAGAAAGAGAGAGAGGATTCAAAGTGATTGGAATTTTTGTTAATGATGTGTTTGAGTTTGAGGGTTATGAGGAGGTGTTGTCAGGAACAGGGTTTTCTAGAAAGAGTGGTGAGATTGTGTTGTTTTAGTACTTTTGTTGTTGTTTTGGCCATTCTTCTCAATCTGGGTGGCCACAGATTCAAGAGTGGTGACTTTGCTTTCAATGCTTTGTTGGTTGGCAAAGTTTTCGTTTTTTTTCACGTTAATATCTGGGATTTTAATATTCATGTCTGGTTTTTTATAATAATAATAATAATAAACACGCTTCCGTTTTAACGTTGGTGTGCTTTACACGTTAGTTTTCTTAAGGTGCTTGCATTCCTTCTTTTGTTGTAACGCGAACATTCAATTTGGTGGCCTCCATTTTCAAACTGCATTCTTTCTTTCTCAGCTCATTGTCTCTCCCTTTTCTATCGGATTTGTGGTTGTGTTGCACTTAGATCATATTATTAAGTGTGTATTTGAATTCACCATGACAAAATTGATTTTACCAGAATTAATTATGATCAAAATTGATTATGAAATAACATAATTTTATTTAGATAACAGATATAAAAAAGTGATTTTTAAAATGAATATTATTTGATTATTTTGAATCAAAATTGATTTTGAGGTCATAAAGATCAAAATGATTTTAATATCTTTGTACACTTTTTTATTATTATAATTAGTTATATATACAATTAAAGTTAAATAGACATAATTTAAATAAAATAAAATTAGTTTGTTTTTTTCTCATGATGAGTGCACACACCTAAATAAAATAAGAGGAAATAATTAGTCTGGTGAAAAGTTAAACATTTAGTATCATATTTTTTAAAACTTAGGCCGGTGCTTGTATAAGTGTGGTTGATAAGGGATTTTAATAGTTTATATAGTTGTTTTTCATTGTTTTGTAATCTAGTTTGACTAAATTAAGTTTGTTTATGGTCTGTTGAAGAAAATAAAAAGAAATAATTGAAATGAATTTTTATTAGTAAATTATTAGTTAATTTATAATTGTGATCTCATCTTTTACATAAGTTATATGAGAAAACTTTTATAAATTAGTTAATGGTGAGCTAAAAGTTTGTTTTAGCTTATAGAAATATTAATATTTCGTGATGATGTCTGATATAGTTGTATTAAGTTTATATATTGATTTTTAACTTATAAATATAATAAGTCATAATATATAATCGAATTCCCAATTATTTGATTTTCAAATAAAATACATGTCTTCTCAAACTAGGTGTATAGTTATAAATTAACTATAAAAGTTGATAATTAATTATACAAATCAAATTAAATAGATTTTTAACGAAATAACTTAATAAATACATGTATTGAAAATTGGAATCAAGTGCATTCCATTCCTTAGAAATTCTGCAACTCTTCATTATAAAAATTTTAATTATTAAAAAATATCATAAATACTTTGTTGAAATTTTAACTTGCAAAAATGTTATAAATGCTTTCATTAAAAATTATTACAACAACTCTCTTTAAATTTAAAACTTTTAAAAAAATTTAACTAAAAATAGTTGAGGTTAAATTAGCAATTCAAAATTTATTTATTTTTATTTATGCTGAATTCACAATAATATACATTTTAATTATTATTATATTTTAAAAAGTAAAAATGTAAACAAAAATGAAAAAAATCAACGATAGAATGACGACATTCTAATTCTTATCATTATCGATTAAACCAATACTGATGACCAATCTCATAACACTATGAATCCAATTGGCAAAATAAACACTTAATTAATATTAAATTACCAACGTTAACATACCAAATTAAATGATAATTAATTCTCCTAAATCAATTCCAAAAAAATAATTAACGAAAATAATCAATATTCAAATATTAACTATTCAAGCTTAAAAAATAATTTCATTTTTTTCTTAAAAATATTTTAAAACATGCAACTCATTTTGACAAATCTGTTGAAATAAAAAGGATAACCTTATACTGAAATTTTTTTAAAAAAATAAACAAATGAAACGTTAAAAAAAAAAAAGAATTCATCAAAACGACGAATAAATTTATTTAAACAAGTAATAAATTCTTCCTAATAAATTATAAACGTTTCAATTAAAATAAATTATATTCCAATCATAATATATAGCATTCAAATAAATTTAATATGTGGATATTTTTACAAATAATCGGACTATAAAAAACACACAATGCATTTTAGTATATTGGAATCTCACACACTACACATACATTTCTTTCTTTCGTATAGTTTATCATTCGTTCATAGAGTTTGTTATTATTATCATTCTTCATTCCTTACTACTTATATTGCAAACCTTTTGTATAAAACTTATACTAAATTTATGATTATTTTTCTTGCTTTTGTTTACAATTACATAAACACAAAGATGACAACAATGACATCATTGATAATGAAATTGGTTTGCAACAATTTAACAATGATTTAGGATAGACAAGAAACATTACAAAATCAATGACTACTGATCGCGAAACATTGGTGAGAGTTTAATTGATATTTCTTTAGCATCATTATAATCTGATTTTAACATATATATTTTAAATTTTTTAGATGATCCCTGCAAAGTTTATTCATAATATTGTCAATTTAGACCAAAATCATGTTTATGTTCAACTAGAACAAGGTCCAACGTTTCATTGTAAATTGATGAAAACTAAACAAAGAAAAAATAATGATACATTGGATCAGCTTGGTATCTATTATTCAAAACTGACAAGAGTGAAGAAATGAAGCATCCTAATATCAAACAAATTGGATTGATGATCCTAAGATTTTGTATCTCAACATTATTAGAAGATGTAACACTTTATATTATAATTTGAGATATTTTTTACTTCACTATTATTCCATATATTGCGCTGCCTGCTGTTACAATAACAATAATGTCTTCATTTTATCTTTTCATTTCAACCAACAACAATAAATATATATTTAATTTATTGGATACATATTATCTCATCAATAAATTATTTATATTTTATAATTACATCACAAACAAAATAATTCAAAAAATAAAATTAAAATAACCAAAATTACGTTGAGTTTATACTTTTATATTAGTCAAAATAAAAAAATTGATAAACTTTTATTTTTGTGCTTATCATTTAATTAATCATACTTAAAATAACACATGCAGAGATACTTACGTTTAAAAGAAAGCCAGTTTGTAATTGTAAAACATACAGAATATAGAATAAAAGAATCATCTATTTATTTATTGAAAGGAATAAAACAATAATTTATAACATTTTAAAGAATGTAATTATATTTCAAAATAAAACTTATACAAATATAACAAAAAAAATGAATTATAGAACAATAACAGAGACCATTACGATAAGGTGATTGATGTGATAACAAAAATCAAAGACAATATACTACAAAAAGCATTATATAATTTTATTATATAAATAATACTATAATTTTTAAGAAATTAGTGTAAGACAATAAAAGCATGTCTAAGGGGACTTTTAGCACAAATTAGAGATTTTAATTGCTCATGAATTTAAAATTGAAAATGTTAATTTTTCATGTTTAACATATTAAATAAAACAAATTATTATAAAGAAATATTGTTTATATTTCTTAAGAATATTTTTTTCTTATATTTTGTAAATCATACAGGTTGTGATGTTGTCAAAAGAATGAAAGCATAGATTGTTTCAAGTCAACAAACAAGATCAAGAAAATAAAAAAAAATCACATATAAGAACTCAGTTAAATTGTTAAAGAATCTCATTTTTATTTATAATTGTTTGGCCTCAAAGTCTTTTATCAAAATACCTTTATCAAAGTTTAATCAGTTCAAAAATAAGATATTTTTGAATTGGTAATCGATTACCAGATAGACCATGAAGATAGACATTTTGAAATTTTGAACCGGTGACATGACAACATAAATTTATTTGAATTTTGATTTATGTAATCGATTACCAGCGAAGAGATTTCAAAAAAGTTTTTGAAAAGTCAACTCTTCAAAAAATGTAACTGTGTAATCGTTTACCAGCTGTAATCGATTACCAGTAAAGAAGTTTCAGACAAACTTTTTGAAAAGACATATCTATGTGTATGTGTTTTTACTTCAAAAAATAAAGAGATTTTCAAAGAACTTAATTGTCAAATTCTCTCTAAATAACTATTGGTCAAACACTTATAAATCTATTGAGAATTTTTTTAGGAACTTCAATTTGTATCATCTACTCTAAAGAAGAGAAATATTTATGTACATCTCATATACTCAATTGTAATCAAGAGACTGTTTGTCTCTTGGCTTATGAGAATCTTGAACACAAGGGTGAGGAATCCCAAGGTATGTTCAAATAAAGAATTTAGTGAAAAATTTCAAGTGAATTACTTGAGGACTAGACGTAGACACGGAAAGTAGTCAAATCACTATAAATCGAGTTTCTAATTCTCTCTTCCCTTATCTCATTTATTTTATTACAACTGATTTTGTCTTGCATATTTAAAAAACATTAATTAACTTAATTGTTGTTTCTTCTTTTTCATTTTGAGCCTATCATATCTCATTTAAAAGAGAGTTAAAATTTGTTTGTCCAAAACTTTAAGGAGAGGTGGAAATTTAACATTAGTTGAAAACTTGAAAAGAATAATAATATGAATAGAATGCAATACTTTTTAGTAAATATAAAGTTTTTAAACAATTTCTTTTTAAATATGATAAATAATTAAATTTAAGAATAAAAAAATAATGACTATGCTTATTATAATCTTAAAAAAAACCTATTTAAATTGTTTCAAAATATTATTTTCGCCACATTCAAAAATGTTATCGTCAAAATAGTAAAAAGTATCTAAAGTAAAGAGAAAGAGAATGAAAAGTTATGTAATGTAAAGTTAAATAAAAATATTAAAATTTCACCAAAAAAAAACTATCAAAAAGCATACAAACATATTTGTAATTTAGAAAAAATATGAAAATATTATTGTAATAAAAGAATATTTAGATTGAAACACCTTTACCCACAAACTCTCCGATTTAGTGCACAAATCCCACGCCACTTTCATCATGAAAGAATCATTAATATGCCTTGCTTGTCTCAATCTCAACCCCCCTTTTCTTTAGGCTTACATAGAGTTGTAAGTCTTCCAATGAATTTTTCTAGCACTATCTATGTTATCCTAAATAAAGATTTTACAAGTTTGATCTAATTTATCACAAGCAAGAGGAAAAACACTCAAAATTGATTTAGTAAGAGTCAACCTCCCCACAAAGGAAATATATACACGTTTAAGTCTATCTATTTTTTCAAACCTTTGCTTCCCCATTATTTCACACTAGATTTTTTTATCCTTGCAATGCATTGAGTAAATAGGGGTTTGAGTGTCTTTAATTATTTGGATTTTAATTTATACATTTAGATTAACACAATATAAATAAAATATATATTAGTTTAAATACTATAATTTCTTATACTTTTAAATTAAAAAAATAAGAATATTTTGATATAAAAAGAAATTTAAAAATCATTCAATAAAAGTTGTACACATTAATATATATATATATATATCTTTACATAAAAAATGATTACAAAAATATATCCAAATCAATTTGTCCTATTATAAATATTTGTGTGATGAGTTGATATATGGATTGACATACTATAAATAATATATATTAGTTTAAAAATATAATTTTATACTTTCAAATTAAAAAAATAAAAGATATTTTGATATAAAAAGAAATTTAAATATCATTCTTAAAAAATTTGTATAATTAAATTTAAATATTAATATTCAAGTGTTTCTTAACATAAAATCATTGATTATAAAAAAATGTTAATCATTAAGGTTACACACATAACATATGAATATAAATATGGATTAGTAGAACATAAATGAAATATATAATTATTTAAAAATATAATTTTTATACTTTTCAGATTGAAAAATGGAAAGATGTTTTAATATAAAAAGAAATATAAACATCATTCATATAAAATTTGTATAATTAAATTTAAATATTTTTTATTGCACATCCAATTTAAATAATATAAAAAGAAATATAAACATGATTCATATAAAATTTGTATAATTAAATTTAAATATTTTTTATTACACATCCAATTTAAATATAAATATTTAAGAACCTTTTCACAAAAAAAAAATCATTGATTATTAAAAAAATTTGTTCTACTATGGATACCCATATGACAAATGATTATAAATATGGATTCGCATAACATAAATAAAATATATAACAATTTAAAAATATAATTTGTGTACTTTTAAATTAAAAAAATAATAATTTGACATAAAAATAAATTTAAATATCACTCATATAAAAATTATATACATTAAAATTAAATATAAATATAAATATCCAAAAATTTCTTAACATAAAAAATCAATAATTATAAAATAATATTAATAATATAATTAAATTTAAATATTTTTTATTGCACATCCAATTTAAATATAAATATCTAAGAACCTTTTCACACACAAAAAAAATCATTGATTATTAAAAAAATTTGTTCTACTATGGATACCCATATGACAAATGATTATAAATATGGATTCGCATAACATAAATAAAATATATAACAATTTAAAAATATAATTTGTGTACTTTCAAATTAAAAAAATAATAATTTGACATAAAAATAAATTTAAATATCACTCATATAAAAATTATATACATTAAAATTAAATATAAATATAAATATCCAAAAATTTCTTAACATAAAAAATCAATAATTATAAAATAATATTAATAACCCTAATCAGGGTTTCATATTGCTACATGGCGATGTGGGACTTCCTACCATATTAGATT
>NC_038248.2:9854319-9964801 GCF_000004515.6 Glycine max
TAATATTAATAATATAATTACCATTTAAATATTTTTTATTGCACATCCAATTTAAATATAAATATCTAAGAACCTTTTCACACACAAAAAAAATCATTGATTATTAAAAAAATTTGTTCTACTATGGATACCCATATGACAAATGATTATAAATATGGATTCGCATAACATAAATAAAATATATAACAATTTAAAAATATAATTTGTGTACTTTCAAATTAAAAAAATAATAATTTGACATAAAAATAAATTTAAATATCACTCATATAAAAATTATATACATTAAAATTAAATATAAATATAAATATCCAAAAATTTCTTAACATAAAAAATCAATAATTATAAAATAATATTAATAACCCTAATCAGGGTTTCATATTGCTACATGGCGATGTGGGACTTCCTACCATATTAGATTTCAACTTAAAACCAATTGACAGTAAGTGAAGTTGCCCAACAGATATATAAGTTATAAGTTGCACCCTAAAAACTGTGACAGACGATGTGAGACTTCTTACCACTACACATGTGACAAATGTATATAATTGTGAATTAGTGCAACATAAATACAATATATCATTGTTTAAAAAATATACTTTTTATACATTCATATTAAAAAATTAATTATATTTTGATACAAAAGGAAATATAAACATCATTCATATAAAAAATGTGTATATTAAATTTAAATATAAATATCTAAGAGTCTTTTGACATAAAAAAATCAATGATTATGAAAAGAAATTATCCAAACAAATTTGTCCAAATATAAATATCCGTGGATGAATATAAAAATATGGATTAATTTAACATAAATATAATATATAATAGTTTTTTAAAAAAACTAATTTTATAATTGTAAAATAATATAATTTTTATACTTTTAAATTAAAAAATGAATAATATTTTGATATAAAAAATTCAAACATCATTCATATAAAAATTATATACATTAAACTTAAATATAAATATATAAGAATCTTTTAATATAAAAAACTAATGATTATAAAAAAAAATACTATTCAACCCATTAAACACGTGCTACCAGTTGATATAAGTATGAATTAGTAAAAAATAAATTAAAAAATGGAACTATATAGTTTAACGTAATTATACTATGAAAAGTGTTAATATATTAATTGGCACAAATATAGGATAAAATCTCATTTTCTTTAATTATGGAACTATTTAATCAAACTTATGCCAAAAAATAATAATTTAATTTATTCAAACTCTTAATTTATATTTATTGACACAAATTTGTTTTAATTGATTTAATTTAAGAGATAAAAATATTATGGTAATATTTTCTAATTAACAGATTACCTGTTAATTAAGCATTTAGTCTAGTTAATATTTTGGCAAAAATATTTTTTTAAAAGCACATAATTTTTTTTCTAATTAATGGATTATGTGATAATTAACGTCAATATAATTAATGATAAATTAAAAGATATTTTATGGGATTCAAATAGTGAATATAAATGCGGCATAATAAATGTAGAATAGCTCAAATAGGCATTGATTGGAGAAATCACAAAATTTGTTTGACTGAAACGGTCAATTTTAGTATTCACAAAAAAAAAAAAATTGTCAATTGTAATAAATAATGGTTGAACTAAAATTAATCATATACTTTAGGTTTATATAAAATGGCACCGAAATGGGGAAATTGAAAATTTTCATTTTCTAACTTAAAAATAAATGGGAAATCATAAATTACACTTTTATCCTACAAAGAGCAGAAAAACAATACGTGAAAATACTATAATAATCTTAAAATGAGCAAAAAAAACATTAATTACTTAATTGTCATCACTTCTACTTTCAGCGCATAGCATAAATACAATATATAGTTTTTGAAAACTATAATTTTTCTACACATATTAGAACATGCTACTTGATCAGTGTCTTCAAATCCTCTCTATTTTTGTTATGATTTTTATTAAAAGGAGATATATTTCAAATGAAGTTACACTAATTAAACTTACAAATATGAATTTTTTTACCAGTTAATATTTTTAAATATAAAAAATTAAGTATTAAAAAATTAAACATGAAATTAAAATGAACTGTATTTTACTTATTATAAACAGTGAAATTAAAGAAATAAGTATTAAAATAATTAAACGGTGAAATTATATAATAACTGTATAACAAATATTTTTAACTTATTTCTATTGATATTTTTAAATAAATTGTATTTATGTTGCGTTAATTTATATTATCACATGAGTAATTTTATTAGAGTAAATTTATTGTGATGATTAATATTTTTTATACATCCCTTTTAATAAAAATCGTAAAAAAATAAAGAGGATTTGAAGACACCGATCAAGTAGCATGTTCTAATATGTGTAGCAATTGCTTCAACTTATAATATGGTAGCCTTTAATCCAGGTTGGATTGTATTTTTGTTTTAAGAAATTGTAATTGGTTTTTAATCCTTCAACAAACAGAGTGATATAGAAAGATCACATAGGCAACTACAATAGTAAAAGGTAAATAGCTGTCTCAAATGAAACAATGAGTATCAAATAGATAATTAAGTATACGTTCAGTTCAATTTGAGTGTTTATTTTCTGTTTTTAATTTTTGAAAATAATTTTTATTTTTAAATTTTTAAGATTTAAAAAATATGTATAGAGAAGAAAATATTCTAAGATATCGCTACATTTTCACGTCTTTAGAAAAGATTAAAAAGACAAAAAAATATTAATTTATTATTTTCAATTTTAAACACGTATTTTAAAAAAAATGTGTTTTCACTTTTATTTTTCATTTCATTTAAAAATGAAAAGAAAAAACACTCAAACCAAATGTCAAAAGAAACATGCACCCCAATTTTACCAAAATGAAAAGTCAATAGTTTTTTAATTTTGTACACGTCTATTTAGTCCTCAATCCTCATGATTGTTACATAAAAATCATAAGGATCTTCCCCCACAAAAACCTCAAAACATCTACAGCGTACAATCTCTTATCCTTCATGAATTCAAACCATCCTGCCCCTATATATCATTCTGCATCTCTTCTCGTAATGTCCATAAAATTCTACAATCAATATAAAGTTCATACATATTTATATTTTACTGCATTAAATAAAAAGTAAACTCACGTATGACTATCTTCAATCCTTCCAATAGACCACCTTCTATGATGTCAGGTCCAACATTATAAATTATCAACTCAAGGGTTAAACCTATGCCCAACAATCTTGAATCATATTGACATAATAAAATTAGTATATATAAAAAAAAAAACTTGAATGCCATTATTAATCATCTTATTCAACCAATAAACAATGCAAAAGGAAAGGTAGAGATTAGAGGGTTAAATCTTATGGCATGGTTTTCCTTTTCTCTTGTTTCGATTTTTTAAATAAAGAATGAAAATTTGCAAACATGAGGATTATTTTTCTTATGAAATTTGTAGCTATCGATAATCTATGTATATACTTTTCCTATTTTTTAAACCAATCTTGATGCCAAATTCAATCATATATTCATGTGAAAAACAATTGAAAGTTAAACCACAAAAGTTACTATTTTTAATATATCGAGGAATACTAGATCATCTTTTCATCTAGAAGCATGAGTTCAAGAATTTTAATATGTATTGAAGTATGATTGCTTCCACGGACGAATGACGAATGACGAATGACGAATGACGAATGACTCCAACCTTTTATCTTCCCATCTATCCTCCCCGACACCATTTTTCAACAAAAACTAGTTAGTTACTCGTGGTATCTCCACTTCGCTTGCTATATATATATTTTTTGTTTTAGTATTGAAATTGTGCTTAGATTAAAAAAACAAATTTTTTTGAAAGTTTGAAAAATTATAATTTGAGATAAATTAATAGACCTTAATCGAGGTGTATGTAATTTAAATAGATGTAGGATTGACAATAATTCATACATAATTTAAATATAGTTATTGTTTGTTTAGGTGTGTAGGATTGTAAAACGGATTTGGTATATTTTGCTGAGTTTCCAATGACAGAAATGTTATTTGAATCGTACAATCAAATAATTGCTGCTTGCAAGATTAACTTGTTGGTATTACTATAGACTTGGGTAAAGTTTAATTACTAGAGGTGTTTCCAGAAACAGAGGATATTTGCAAGCTATTATTTGGAAAACAGAGGTTGCAGTTGGAAATTTGTGTTTTGCAATTAAACAGAGGATGATTATATATGCATGTGAGAACCATCAAAATTTATTATTTTTTTTATTCAATTGCCTCTTGACTCTTACAAGTTCAGGATCCTCTTTGAAGAACCTAACATGAAATGTGTTGCCACCCACACATGCAAACATGGCTTCCCTTTGATTGTAAACTTCATTTAGTTTTCTAAATTCAGGCCAGCCTTTGTAGATGACAATTGTGTCTTTGTCATGTTCTATAAGTTTGGCCTTTGATACCCTTCCTTGATTGTCAACCAACTCCCAATCTGTAATAACCTTGTTCTTAAATGTTTTTCAAAACTTTGGACAGATGAACAGAGAGTCCTATTTCATTTACATTTAAAATTTTGTTCAAAAATTGTTATATAAGAAATGTTATTTAAAAATTTATTTGTTTAGTTTTAAATACTATTTTTCAATGAACACGTGCACCAATTCTAATAAGTTCCATTTGTTTAAATAATTGTTTGTCCAAATAAAGTATATAGTTTCTTGTAAATATATGAACTTGAAGTAACACACATACATAAGTAAATATAGAAACTTGAAGTTGTGACATCTAGATTACTTTGTTTTGGGATTAATTAGTATTTAACAATCAATACATGCAACATTATATATCCTTAATTTTAGACTCTTACTCTGTCAGAGTTTAAGACATGCAAAAAATCCATTGTATTGTTGATTGATTCAATTTGAACAATACTAAAATGGTAATGATCATACTCTGTTTATGGTTTACATTGAATGAAGAAGTAATTTTTTAAATCAATTTGGGTACCCTAATCTGTCATTGCAAAATTTTTAACTATATCCCTTAATAGAAAATTTGTTTGTAGTTGTGAAGTGAAACAATGAAACAATAATTGGTTTAGTTTGATTGTTTTTAATAGGGCACATAAAATGGATTAGGTTGTGAAGAATGCATACCTAATAGAAGATATCAAATGTCATAAAGCCTCCAATCATTGCGTCTCTAAGGAACTCGTCGTTTTTTGGAGCATCAGTCATAATGTTCTTCTTTATGCTGGTTTGTCTTCTTCCTGTGCGTGATTTGGTGTGGTTATGAGAAATGGAACGTTTGCTCGCTTTGTTGTGCATGTGAGAATTTTCGTGAGTTTTGAAATGTTTCCCTCTATACAAACTATGTTTTGGGCTGAAATGCATTAGCAAGATAGTTTTGTTTTCAATGATTTCTACCTGCACCACCAAATGGGTTGATACAACCAGAGTTTATATGAATTGGAAATTTTTTTGGGCCCAAATTTGTATAGTCATGGCTTCGGTAACAATTATTTATGTTGGTTAACAAATTTCATGATGTTGTTATCCGAGATATTTGAATCAAATAACCAAATAATTGCTGGTTGCATGATTAAGTTGTTGGCATTACTACAGACCTTAGTGAAGCAAAATTAGTAATGGTCTATTGTTCGAAAAAGTTAAAATCGGGTTTCATTGCGTGTTGCTATTATTATTAGTTGTGCAAGCCTTTAAATTGCCAATTGGCGAATATTTTTAATTTATGTTTCTAAAAGGATTGGTAGTGCTATTTTTCTTACCCTTCTATTTTTTTATGGTGTTCATAATAATTCCTATAAAAGGATAAAAGTTGATTAAAAGGCAATAATAAAATTGTAAAAGATATTAAAAGTTTGTTGTAACTAATTTACTGATAAACCAAAGAATATTCCCTTGACTGGGATTCTGTATAATGCATGAGATATACTCGTTTCTTGTGCATTATATTGGGCATGGTACCCAATGTAACATATGGGCTATCATATATTCAAATTACTACTTGTCATTGGCAATTTCTACTTATAGAATTCCATGACTGCTTACGTAGATGAGATGTCAGTACTTGCTAGATGAAACTTCTTAAAAACTTTATACAATGTTCATCAGCCGAATTGTGACATACAGATTGAACTCGTGAAATTATTTCACAGAATATGAGCAAAGTGCAAATAGTAGAAGGTTAATAATATCATGAATATAAAATAGTATCTGTTGACAAAAGGTTACTAATAATTGATAACCAAAACATGAGAAATAACTTAGAACTACTCTAAACATCCACATCAAAAGCTTCATATTATATGCATATTAGAACCATCAAAATATAAGCACCTCTAAAATCTATTTCCTTGCTTCAATTGAGCATGTTTTCAAAATTCCTCCTTCTCCATCGGTTGCCTGATATTCTTGGATCATCAATGTCAGTAGCTCTTGTGTTTTTTTCATTTAATTGCTCGGTGACTCTTGCAAGTTTAGGGTTCTGTTTGAAGAACCTAACATGAAATGTGGTGTCACCCACATATGCAAACATGATTTTCTTTTCATTGTAAACTCCATTTAGTTTCCTGAATTTGGGCCAACCTTTATAGATGAGACTTGAGTCTTTGTCATATTCTATAAGTTGGACATTTGATATCGTTTCTTGGTTGTCAACTAACTGCTAGTCTATAGATACCTGGCTCTTAAATATTTTCTGAAACTTTGGACAAATAAACAAAGAGCCCTGTTTCATTTACATATCAATGTAATTTGTATAAGATTTTGAACAATGAACACAATTTTTGAAAAACATAAATAGGAAGGACAAGGAGAAGTGAAGAGATTATTTTCAATGATGAGAAACATTTGAGTAGGTAAATTATAACCAAGCAATAATGTAGAGTATATGATTTCAGATGTAGTCGAACCAATAATTATAATTTTCATTTTACTAATTTTTATTTTTAGATGTTTAAAGGGATTTGTAAGATGATGATATGGCTTTTTTTTTAGCTTACTTTGTATTATTTATATTTTACAGCTAAAACATGCAATATAATGCAGTGAATAAAATGCAAGATAATGAGTTCCATTAACACAAAAACATGAGTTGCGCCACGATGTCTACATATTTTATTGTGCCACTGTGTGGATCATGACTTAGCTCATGATATTCCAAAATAGAAGAAATTTATTTGTTTCAGTGTTAAATATTATTTTTCAGTGAACACATGCTCCAATTCCAATCAGTTTCATTTGTTTAATTAGCTATTTTTCCAATTAAAGTTTATAACTTGAAGTAAAACAAATACACTAGTAAATATAGAATTAGATGTTGTCACATCCAGATTACTTTGTTTTGGGGTTAATTAGTATTTAACAATCAATACATGCAAGATTATATACTCTTATTTTCAGATACTTCTGATATCCGAGTTTGAGACATGCAATAAAATCAACTGTATTGTTGATTGATTAAATTTGAAAAATACCAAAAATGGTAATGATCATACTCTGTTTATGGTGTACATAGTATTTTAAAGTGAAGAAGTAATTTTTGAAATCAATTTGGGTACCCTAATTTGCGATTCCAATTTTTTGTACTGTATCCCTTAATACAAAATTTATTTGTATTTGCGAACTCAAACAACAAAACAATAGTTATTTTTTGAAAATTTTATTTAAAAGTGTAGATAAATGGATTAGGTTGTGAAAAATAACGCATACCTGACATAAGAAATCAAATGCCGTGAACCCTCCAATCATTGCCTCTTTGAGGAAGTCATCATTTTTTGGAGCATCAGCCATGACATTTTTCGGTTTGTGTTGTTCCTACACGTGGTTTGGTCTGGTGTTGAGAATATGGAACGTTTGGTTACTTTGTTATTCGTGTGAGAAGTTTAGTGAGTTTTGAAATGTTTCCTTATTTAGAATTTATGTTTTGGGGCAAAATGCATTAGTGAGACTGATGTGTTGTGATCGATTTTCTACCTGCACCACTAAACAGTTTGATACACCCAGAGCTTATACAGATTGAAAATTTGTTTTGGCCCAAATTTGTATAGTCATGGGCTTTGGTAAAAATTATTTATATTGGTGAAGAGATTTTCTGTTTTGATCAATGTTCTACTTGCACCACCAAACGATTTGATACACCCAAAGTTTATACGGATTGGAAATTTGTTTCGGGCTAAAATTGTAAAAACTGAAAATACTGGAAATTTTTTGTTGGCCCATATTTTTTCCACCATATTTTTTTCTGATACAAGCTGCATTCACCATTTTTTTTTTGTTTATAGTTGGCCCGAGATGGTGTAGGTATGAGCTTTCATAAATATTTTGTTGCTACACCTTCTATATGATATTTGAAAAAACAAAAATACCCTTATAGATTGCCTAAATGGTTTGTCAATTCATGTGAGGTATAGTTATTAGAAATACCCTTATATGATTTTTAGTTGGATTTGATATTTCGAAAAAATATTAGATTAAAATAATTTATTACCACTTACATATGAAAATAATTTATTAGATTAACAAAATAATTTATTACCAGTTATATGTGAAAATAATTTATTACCTTTATATTTTGTCCCTTATAATACATTCTCAAAAAATTGTCTGAAAATTAATCTCAATCAAATTAATCTTTAAAAAATTGTCAGAATATAGTTCAAATACCTTACATATGTTGCATATGGTATATAATATATTATATCATTACAATAAGTGCTTGCTGTGATTGGTGTTTACAAACCAAAATATTAATATCTTTTAATCCTATGCATGTGTATATGCAATCACAACATGATGTGAGAAACATGTTGTTAGATAAAAAAATGTTCTAATTAGAATATATTATAGCATTATAATGTAGGTGCCTGCTGTCATTGTTTTCTACAACCCAAAATATGTACTTCTACTAATCCTACACATGTACATATGCAATCACATGCTGTTAGAAAGATGTAGTTAAATAAATAACATGTACTCAAACTTTTGTTACATCAACATAATCTTCCTTTTCTTCAATATCAGAAACAAATTTAACCTCATCTCCTTCCTTAAAGCCTGCAAAACTATTTCCATCCTCTACCTATCTTCACTTATGCACCATTCCATAACCATTTGTCAGGTGTAGTTCGGTGATCTTCTTCTGACGAATAAATGCAGCAAAATCTTTCTGGAGGTTCTGCAAAATTTGAAAATAGACAAAACAAAAAGACATCACGATGGTTGTTGTGAAAGTAAATATAATATATACAATTGCATGATTTGCAACATCAGAATGACAAAATAAATAACATTATTAGTCAAACTTTGTTTGAATTCTGTCATCTAAGGAACAATATATTTTATGTATTAAGCTAATGACAGATTTTACTGAACCACTTCATTACAATAAGTAAGGTATACTTACAAAATGACTTGTGGATGCTTGATGTTGTGAGGGCTTTGTAGCTGGTTTTTTGGTTGGAACAGACAAAGCAAAAGTTTTTCCCTTACAGTGATGTCTACTTTTGGGAATATTATCCGTATTTTCCAAGTTTTCATTTTTTGGGTTTCAATGGTAATTTGTTTGCAGCATTTTCTTCATCTATTTTGAAGAAGGTGACATGAAAAAATGATTCACCTAGATATCTAAAATACACCTCTTTATCCTCATTCACTTCATTGTTGACTGTAACCTGACCCCATCCATTTTGCAAGATCAGGGTCTCTATCTTAGTCTTCACTACATTAACCTCTTGAACGTTTCTATAGTTGTCAATTAACTTCCAAACATCCGAAAGTTCTTCCTTAAATTTCAGCCAGAACATTATTGGAACATACACATGGTCTTGTTTCATTATTATTAATAATGTTTTTAAGCAACTATCATCATATACCAAATAATTTAACAACAAGAAAAAAATATACTTGTTGAAAGTTACTATCATCATATACAAAAGAATTTAACACGAAGAAAAAATTACACTTGTTAACAGTGAGTCTGAACAATGAATATTGAAAATGCGGAGATGAACCTTAAAATTACTAATTGCACAATGATGGAACAAATATGGGTTGACAAGAAAAAATACCTCACTTGCGAAATAAAATGTCGAAAAAGGTTTCTTTGGGTGCTCGTCTCAGTATATCATCAACGTGGTTGGAAGGAAGCATCATGAAGTTGTGCGTGTAGTCGTGGTTTCTTGGTGAACAGTTCGGCTTCTTGTGGTAGTCATTCTATGTGCCTGTGCGTGCATTTGAGAAACTGATTATGCAATGACTCAATGGCTGTTCCTAATCCATTTTCATTTGCAAATAAGCGATCAACATTATTTTTTTGGTATTTTACAAATCAACAATATTTGAATAACATTATTTTAGTTATATTTGTTCTTGATTATAGATAATAGATAAATGAATCATAATTTTTATAAAAATAACTGCAAAAAATATAGAATTCAACTGTAAAATAGAATTTATGGTGTGTTATATTGATATGTTGCTTAAAATTATTCTAAATTGTATGAATTTAATTGAAATATATATATATATATATATATATTTGAAAATTTAAGATATTATTGTTTATACAATATGTTAACTTTGTTAGTGATAAATAGGATTGAAAACAATGGTGGCGGTAACTTCACCCGAAACCCTAGATCTAAGATTGAGTTGCAACTTCAAAATTCAAGATGAAAACATAAAAAATTGAACCGGTTAACCCGGTTCCAAAATGGAGATGAAAACCCTAAGTGAGAAGAGAACAAATTGGGGGTGTAGCGGAAGAAAAAAGACTCCGCATGAGCTTAGAGGAGACGTTGAGAGAGAAAGATTCAAAGACATAGAGACTATTTCATGAGACGGAGAGAAAGGCTAAAAATGTTTTTTTATTTTTTTATTTTTTTATTTTGTGAGATAGAGAGAGAGGTGTTAATAAAGGAAAGTTGGTACAAGTTTTTGAAAATTCCCATTTTGCCAACATATGAAGGACAAGTGTTGACACAACAAATGAAGGCAAAATGGTCATTTTTAGGGCCTTACTGGTCTCGTCGTCCCTATCATTGTTGCTGTCTGTGGCGGGCATGGCCTCTGGTTCTAATAAATCTAAAGCCTTGTGCTTCTTCTTCTTTTTCCTCGAAACCCTAACGAGCTCGGGATCAGTGAAGGATTGAGTCCTTGGTTTCTTTTTGTCTCATTGGAAATAGGTTTGGGGGTGGTGGTGTCAGTTTTAGAGAGAAAGTGAAGGCGTGGTGATTATCAGCCTCCATGTGTGGTAAAAAAAGATGGTGTGAGTGAGTGGAGTAATTTTCAAAATTCTCATTTTGCCAACATAGAAAGGACAAGTGTCAATGCAAGGTAGCTCCGCTTTAAAGCATATCTTTAAAATAGACCTTAGTACTGAAAACATTAACACACAACATTTGAAGAGGTCAAAATGGTCTATGCTCGAGCCTTATTTTGGCATACTTATACAACAAAAATTTAATTACTCCACTATTTTTTGGTTTTACAAACTACACCAATATTGATATGAATATTATTTTTAAACCTTTCATTGGTGGATATGTTGTCATATTTGTTTTTTTAGAAAAACTAAACCCGATTTTTATGGAGGAAGATTGTTCTATTAAAATTGATTATTCCAATTAAACAAATATTGTATAAGGTTTCAACTAAATTATTTTGAGAAACTCATAAGGGAAAATATAAATGCCTATTCCTATTTATAATTTATATAATAGGAGGGACATATAATCCATTCAAGTGAACCCCCGATTTTGAGTGCATCCAACAAAATTGCCCATTAGGATGTACACATAACAACACATATAGTGTTCAATTAATACAAAGTCTAGGTACTTTGAGTTTTTGTGGCTACACAAAACAAAAAGAATAGTATTTGAAGTATGCAATGCTCCTTTTCCATTGACAATGATAACCTGCAACATATAGTGTTCAATTAATATAGTAAGAGTAACAATAGTTGTTTGTGACTTTTGTTGGCCACAGTATACCCCAAAAAATCGCAGTAAGAATTGTTGGCTACAATATAGTGTTCAACATTCATTGTACCTGTAATTTAAATATAAGTAGTAGGAATTGTACTATATACAAAGAATCTTATATTTAATTGAAAGTATAAAAAGTATGACCAGTGTAATGGTTGATAATGTAGTTATTTACCATGGTTAAAACTATCCATTGTGCATGTAGCAAAAAGTTTCAGTCATATTAATCTTGAACTGGCAAAAAATTATGATGGTAGGATGAGATTCGTTGTACAATTAAAAAATAATTAAGCATGAGTATATAATATGACTATTGTAATTTTTCAAATTAATAAGCATGAACCTGTTAAAGATTTTAAAAGACTTCTTTGAAGGCAACATTATTTGTTGTCTTCAATGGATTGTTTTCATTATCATGTACCAAAAATCTTCATGTCATTCTTTTTTTTTTTTTAACTCTAGATATAGCCACATAAAGTTGGCCATGACTAAAAACTAGTTTTGGTAAGTACAACCCTACATTTGTCAAAGATTGTCCCTGGGATTTGTTGATGGTCATGGCATAGGATATGACCATTGGGAATCGCCTTCTAATTAGTTTGAATGGCCATGGAGATTGTGAAGGTGATAATGACATTCGTGATATGTATACAAAGTTTCCATCTCTTTCAGTTGACATAAACTTTGCTTCAATGACATGGTTTGCTAATTTTGTGACAACCAATCTAGTGCCATTACTTAAGCCTTCAGATTGGTTTAAATTTCTTAAAAGCATGATAGGTGTGCCCACTTTAAGCCTTATGTTATGATTTGGTAATCCTAATGTTCTAAGACAATGAAGAAACTCAAGTGAAATTGCTTGAAAAGATTCATTGTCCTGTATGTCAATCATGTCAATGAAATTTAAACTCAAATACTTTTTTTCATCACCTATATTCGTAAAAATATATTAATAGAACTTGGAGATTATTCTCAAATTTAATAGATATTTTGAATAATTTGTGAAGTAAAAATAAAAAGGCACATAAAATATGAAGTTTTTTTATAAATCAACCAATGAATAGAGGTTGTTACCCGAAATCATTGATAAAATGTATTGATTGATCATGTCCACTGTTTCTATTGTAGAAGCCAAGATGGCTCTACATTGTAGAAATCCTTCAGTTTTGTAATTTGCAAGCAAATCAGGATGTGTGCTATCAACAATAGCTTGAATGGGATCCTCAAAATTAGTAATTAAAAACTCATCAAGTATAGTAATTATAGCATAACCATCATTTGGTTATGTTATTCTTCCATTCCCAACATCAAATATCCATTGAGAGAATTGTCTAAGTTCATCAATAGACATATTGTCCGATGAACTTTTCAAACACATATTCTTGGTTAGAGTCAATACTTGACAATGATCCCAAAGATAAGATGTGTTAATAGTTGCAAGGACAATATCTAATTGATCACCTCTTGGAATGACAAGTAGTATCTATCGATAGTCTTCTCCAAATACAATGACTTTTCCTCTAAAAACTACAAACCTGTTATTTTGAGCTCCCATAATATCTCTCAAACTTTTGTGTAGTGCTTCAAAACAGTATTTATGTGCCATTGAAGCTTCGTCCCATATGATTAGTTTGGCCAATTTTAATAGTTCTGCATGCTTGCTTCCTTGGTGGATGTTACATGCAAAATTATCAAGAGTAGGCACTGTTATCTTAAACTTTGAATGTGCAATCCTTCCACCTGGTAGTAGTAAAGATGTAATACCACTTGATGCTACAATTAGCATAATCTCTCGCTTACTTCTAATGGCAGATGATAATGTTTGTCACATGATTGTTTTGTCTGTCCCGTAAAAAACATATAAGAAAACATAGCACTTTTTTGTCTATTCACAACTGTCATTATATTCTCAAATATATCCCTTTGCTCATCTACAACAAACAATATTAGTACATAATCTACTAATGTGAATGAATGATTAAAAGCTAACCTGTTAGAGACTTGTAATTTTTGTCAAATTGAGACTTCATTTCAGTGATGACATAGTCGAGCTCTGTAAACATAAGCCTATTTTCTGATACACTCCTCACAAAATTGTTAGGATATGGCATGAGAGGAAAATCCCTAAGAATTTTCGTATTATTTTCAAGCAATTTTTCAATCTCTAAAAGTTTGAAATTCTATAATTCTTCTATACTGAGTTATAAATCTGAAATATTGAAGCAAAATATTTGGTTAGAATAGATGTAAAAATGGAATATGATATAGGTAATTTAGGTAGTTTTTTTTTTAATTTTGTACCATGCATAGTAGTCAATCTCCTTTGTTCATAAAAAATTCCGCCTGAGAGCCATTGCCATGTATTTGCCCAAACATCTTCCGATTTATTGATGATATTTGAAATCAGTATGGTAACAAATAATTTTCTCAAGAAATGGCCAGATGTCCAATCCTTAGCCTCTCTAATTGCTTTAATATATTCTTTGTCATCCTCAAGAAAACCCAAAGTAAAACATGTTTCTTTGAATGATGGATAAAGCATGTTGTTGATTGTCCTAATATCTTCATAGGTACATGGGCCTTTGGCAACAATTAACATTAACCTTAAATAATATAACTCTCATATATTTAGTGGTACCCAGATCAACCTTCCAATTGTATGACCTTTCTTTCTAGGTTTCCAACATCTTTTACTCTTGACATAAACAAATTTAGATACAAATTGACCATATGTTAGACTTTTTGCTTGATCATATGTCTTGTTTGCATCCATCCATGATGTAAACATTGATTGGTTGACAGATGGCTTTGAAAGAATATTATCAAGTGATTCAGCATCATTAAAATACACAGCTTATTCACCTAGTAAATGGAAGAACAATCTCTCAACTGCTTGCATTCTACTATGAATTGGAAAAGAGAAGATTCTCCAGCATGCTTTTGATAGATAGATATATATGCAGTCAACATATTGCTTGATTTCATCAGTTGGTGCATGTTGAGATACATGTTGGCTTTCATCCGGGACAATGGCAACAATTATTTGGTCATAACCTTATTTGATATATTTGAACAAATATTTAATAGAAGTGCATTGGCTACACCATTCCATGTTGATCTGGGCTTGGTACTTGAGAAGCAACATTGGATTGTATGGAACTACACTTCTGTTATCAAGAGTTAGACCACCTTTTTCTATTGAATTTCCATGATCTCTTCTTCTATATATAGGGAATCCATCTTGATCCATAATTGTGACATTTTGGAATTTTTTTGGATAGTACTGTGTACACTTCCCATTTTTCATATATGGTGACAACTTGTTAGCTAGGCCACATGGTCCATGGATCATATGTGACTTCACTAACTGGTATAACTCTCGACTATCCTGTTCACTAGGTATCTCAACTGAAATGATTTTATCAATGTCATCTGGTGTAGGATACTTATTTGAAGGATGCAGGAAGATAAGCAAATGAGCAGGTGGTAATCCATTCTTTTGGGACTCTATTGTGTATACATCTAAAATTAAGAATTTCACATCACATAAGACAAATAAAAATAAAGACAAATTTCGGATTATGTTTCTCTATAGCTCATAGATATTGAGTTCTCCAGTTTATAATCATATTTATCTTTAAAGTGTAATGTATTATGCTCTAGAAAATATAAGTGTAATATATTATGCTCTACTAATTAGTAATTGTTTAATTTAAATGTGCTTTTAATATCAGAACTTCATGTTTGAATGAAAATTATTATCATTTATAATGCTGCTATATTGCAAATCTATATTGAATATGAAAGAGTTATAGGATTTTTTTAAAAACTTAAATGCAATGACTTTGCCAAGAACATGTTTCTTTGTCAAATCTGCCAATAACTCTTAAAATTTGATCTTGAAAAGTCTAGCAACAATATCAAGTCGATCCATAGCCTTCAAATTTAATGGAGCAAGCAATCTCTGAATTTCTTTACAATTAGGATTACATGTGAAAGTGATAAATAAATCAGGAAATCTAATGTGGTTGCAGATAGCCATATAGCAACAACCACCAACAAATGTTGATGGCAAGATTACATGCCTTCCTCTTTCAGAACCTTAATTTTCATTGAGGGAATCCACATCAGCCAAGTTAGAATACTTTTCTACTCGTAGTTTATATTGTTTGTATCTTATAAAGGACAACCTCTCTGACTCAAGCATCATGTAACCGTCTACCAAAAATTGTTGAAATAGTCTTCGAGATCTAATTAAAGTATATGCTTCATTCACTCTGGCCTGTATCCAAAAACAAAGTCATTCTCTTATAGTCAATCAGATCCTTTTAGTGTCTTTAGTAATGTGAGAATCACAGTGTAGCACATCTTATCTGTATCCGTCTTCTCCATAGGAGAATAAGAAAGGGTATTGAAATCCTAATTAGCTTGGATGTAATTCATTTATCCTTTGCAATTTGCCACTCTCCTTTTCGACAATTATATCCATATGAGATGCTGAATAAACATCTCCAACAATCACAATTGCTATTTTAGAAACTTTTGAAATATTATAAATTCTGCCATCAGTTGAGTTGTCAAAAATCAATTGCAGCTTCAAGTTATGTGTAGGTTCTTGTTTCAATTTTTCTCGAGCTTGCCTAAAGCATTGAGCATGTGTGTTGTATTTATCCAACTGTTGCAAATTTTTTTTGACAATATCAGGATCAACATTGGTTTGTTTCCTACAACAATTAGTGAACATTAAAATTTAAAGAAACTTTGATATGTGTATAAAATTTTAAAACTTCATATGTATAAATTTTTTACCTCATTGATGCAATCTTATTATGCACTTTGTTTTCAGTGTCATATATGTAAAGTTGTGCAAATTTTGGGGAGTGTTTAGGCATTGGGAGTAAACTCCCAATTCTATGACATGATTCACCTTGAAATCTTATTGTTGGTGGACCTTAGCTGTTATATATATGTGGATCTAACTTTATCCCAGGTGAAGTGAAGGCAAACATAATATTATACAATCTAATATTATGCCGAAAATGTTAGCTATCATCTGAATTTTGATCAAATAGTAGATGTTGAAGCAAAGAAGGAGGTGCTTTCAATAATGGTAATTGGACTTTACCATTGCCACAACAAAGATGGTATTTAGGTGTAGTGGTGTGCTTGTGCCTTCGCATCCTCTCTTGATACCACATAATTTCTTTGCAATAATTACATTGATGAATAGGATCACCGATATCATAATATGATATACAATGAATATGAAAAATAATTTGATATTAGCTACTGTCTAAATAGGTTGATACATTTTTATTAACAAATAACATTACAATTGTCTATTTTATTTGTGAAGTGTTATTGATGTCATATTAATACCTTGGTGGACATTAGAAATTGAGGCAGTAACATTTTCATGAATAAAATCATCATCCTCAAAGCTTGAATCATTGTCTGAAGTCAAATATAGTAGATTAAAATATTTGATTAGTATTTGCTCATTTTATGTCACAAAAGTCATAGGCAATTAATCATGTTTCATTTATATGAAAACAAAATTCATAGTAGAATAAAAGAAATAGAAAAGCCACCTTCTATTTCTGCAAAAGAGTGACTAATTTGAGTGTTGCCATTGTTGTTGCTACCCGTTTGACTTGAACTTTGTAGCTTTGCATATCCAATTTATGCATTTTTTTTGTCTGAATTGGATAAGTATTGTTGTATAATGGGTTTAGCCTTGGTTGGTTGAAATTGACACTATCAAATCTATTAATCAAGCTTTGGCCATTATACAACATTGCAATTGAACTTGGTTGAGTCAACTTATGTTGTGTGAATTTAGTGTCGTTGTTACTGCTACTTCCTTTGTATTGTGTAACATAAGAAAGTGTTGTTCTTTGGATGCTTGAACATATTTGTTTATACTTGTCAACATTTCTTTCCCTTAAAATTTGTTTCCTTTTTTTTCGTGCTTGAGCAGCAGTGTTTGTATCACTATTTTTGTTGGCATTCATTTTTTTGTTGACACAAAAATGATAACATATCTCTTTATAATTGTCTGAAAAGTTCGTTATCTATAGACACAAAGAGAAGGAACTAGTAGTAGTTAAAGGAATTTTGTTTTGCAGTTTGACTCACTAAAACAATGCATGTAGTGGAATCTATTATAGGCATTATTTTTAATAAAAATCTGAATTGATGAAATGCAAAACAAAGGTTAACGAAAGATATTTAGATGAAAAGAAATGAACGCTGGTAATATAAGATAGATGAAGGTAGAAGCTTTGCCTGGCTCAACATACTATGTTGTAATGGTTGAGAGTAAAGAAATACTTTCTGCATTTCAAACTAGTGAAGTTGTAGACTTTTCTCTCTCTCCTTGGGGTTTTTGATCCAGTTTTTAAAAAAGGCAATTAAGTAGGGTGATGGTTTATATGAAATTAATGTAGATGATATGATATTAGCATTGGTGTTGTTTTGGTACGAAAAATGAGACTATGAGAGAATTAGAAGGTTTAAACACTTTGGATTTTTTAAGCAAATGTAAATAATTAGTTTCTATTTATAAATAATATAAATTACATATTTTTAGAATTTTTGAAATAAAGTAATCATCATCAATATATATATATAGGAAACTTTAGGCCCTGGAAAATAGACTTTTGCTCTTATTCTTGTGTTTGATACTTGTTCTTCCATAGTTATAAAATGAGAATTTTGAAAATTTGAAGCATACTCCACACTTCACCCGAGCTTTATCAACCCAATACCAGCTTTCCTTTATTGTTGCCTCCTTTTCTCTAACCTTAGTATAACTCCTTTTTTTTTTTTTTTGTAAAACCTCAAACCAGAACACAACAATTGCATTAATATTGTTACCTTTATTTTGTTCTTATTGTATATTGTTGCCTAAATTTTAATGGCATATATCACTTTGAATAAAAAGTAGTTATAATATGTTGTAAATTATTATTAAGATTATAATAAATCATTGTTGCATTAAAAATTATTGAATCCTTATAGAATAAATATTGCATTAAAATAATTGAGTATAATAATGAGCTAAATTTTAAAAGAAAAGAAAAGAAGTTATAAACAGACCAAATTGACATTGATTTTGTCATCATGCATATGGTTCAATATTTTCATGTGCAAAAAAAAAAAGATTAATGTATAAAACATCCAAGTTTAGTGCTGCTAAATTAAATATGTAAAATAGTTTAAAAACATAAATTTTAATGTCGATTTGAATGTTGCAACACGCGTAATACTTGAAATAGTAGCAGGTGTAATGTTGAATGCATATATATTAAATAATAACATAAATTGATTAACTGTGCTATTAAATATTTTCAATAATTGTCCACAAAACATCAATAGAGTATGGGCATAAAGTTTTTTTTTTGGGAAAAATATAAATTATATTAAACTCAAAATGATACAACAATAAACGGGGCATACCCCACAGCTTGAGAAAAGCAAAAGCCTCCCTAATACAAGAAGACCTAGACCAAGATGCTAAAACAAATGCAACAGGTGCGTATGTCTATACATAAGAAATTTAATCTTGCTAATAACCTCTATTACTGAAAATTGATAATCTTCAAAAATTAGCTTGTTCCTAGACAGCCAGATGCAGTAGACCGTAATTGCTATAGCCAGGCAACGAAATTTTCCTTGAATACCTGATGTGGATCTGCCCCTAATTAAAGAGTCAGTAATGCACTGCAAAGAAGTAAAACACCTGCGGAAAGGAGCCAAATCACGAATGTGAGCCCAAACTTAAAGAGATTTTCTGCAAGAAAAGAACAAATGAGCATTTGACTCAGCCTCATTTGAACATAAAGGGTAGAGGGAACCCTTGTTCAAAAAAGCAGCTTTGTCAAGAGTAAGCAGCCGGTTCCTTTTAGCAAGCCATAGAATGAAAGACATCTTAGGAGGGATTGCTGGGTTCCATATACCAGGACACCAACTAACAGTAGGCTTGACATCTCTATTGTATTCATAGACTTTGTCAACAAGCAATTGTTCATTGATGCTCCAAGATTGAATCCTCTTTTTGGCCTCTTCCGTACTTAGCTCTTTGGAGATAATAAAGTCCCTTATTTGAATGATTTTCTTTATCCAAACTGAATTTGATGAAGAAGTATTGTAATTCCACACATCGCTCCCTCTGAAATAGTAATGGTGAACCCACTGAACCCATAGAGAATCTTTCTTACAATGAAAGTCCCACAGGATACGGGAAAGAAGCACAAGGTTCCAGTCCTTGAGATTAAAAAGGCCTAAACCCCCTTCTTTTTTCGGAGAACAAACTACTGACTAAGCAACCAAGGGCTTGTTTTTGCCAATATCCGCTTTGTCCCACAGAAAATTACGGCACGAAGCATTGATCCGGTCCAGAACAGATTAAGGAAAAGGAAAAATCCTCATCTAGAAATTCACAATTCCTTGAATAACTGTTCTGATCAACTCTAGCTTACCTGCATAAGATAAAGACTTCCTGCTCCATCCCTAAATCAGGCCAGTAATCTTGGAAAGCAAGAGAGCATAGAGGCAAACATTTAATCTAGATGATAAAAGGGGAAAACCCAAGTATCTAAAAGGGAAGCCACCCAAGCTAAATCCAGTAAGCTGCTGAATATGAGAAAGCTCATAAAGTTTTGCTAACATCATTTGTTAGACAAGTGGCCTCAAGGGGGGTTGAATTAAGATACACAAACTATCCCCCAATTAAAATTTAACTCTCTTTTTGATTAACAATGCAATCCTTATTATGAATTACTCTAAGAACAATTCAAAAACAAACTTCTTTAAAGCAAAATATAAACAATAATAAATAACAGAAGTTTAAGGAAAGAGAGAATGCAAACTCAATTTTTATACTAGTTTAGCCATGCCCTGTGCCTACGTCCAGTCCCCAAGCAACCCGCTTGAGATTTCCACCATCTTGTAAAATGTCTTTTACAAAGTCTAAACCACACATAGACAACCTTTCCCTTGCGTTCATAAATCCTTACAACTTAAGAGACCATCGGTCCCTTAATCAATTTCTTTGCATGAGAAGAAGAAGAAGAATTCTCTCTTTAAGAGAAAGATATTACAATTGAAGATCACTCAAGATTCCTTATTGAATTTGCAAGTGTTTTGGCCTAGGAATTTTTTTTAGAGTTATAAGACAATTTGTTTAGGAAAACTCTCTAAGGAATTTCGTAACCCAAGTCACCAATTTATAGGCCTTTGATGGCCATTCAAAAATCTCTTGAACAGATGTGACTCTTAGGAGTTATTTTCGAAAATTCCTTATTGGTAATCGATTACATAAAAGTGATAATCGATTACATAGTTAGTTTCTGAAGAGTTGTGACTCTTCATACTTTAATTTTGAATTCTTGTGTTTGGTAATTGATTACACAAATGCTGTAATCGATTACAGACTTTAAAATTTGAATTCAAATTTCCTAAAGCTGCTACAAAACGTTTAAAACTTCTGGTAATCAATTACAAGCATGCTTAAAATTTAAATTCAAATTTTGTAAGAGCATTTCATAAATTAATTTGGCCACTGGTAATTGATTACATCCTCTGGTAATCGATTACCAGAGAGTAAATATTATTTTTATGAAATCTCAAAAAGCTTTTGGAAAAAATCCTTTGGCCAAACTTGTGCATCATCAATTAAGAAAGTCTTTCTAAGATTCTAGGGACTAAGTTCATCAATTATCTTGAATTTCTGGATTCTTGACTTGGATCAAACATGAGAAGCGCTTATCTTTGGCATCATCAAAACTTCATGTCATATTTGCTTCTACATCATTCAATATTCATGAAAATAAAATTTCTAAGGTGTTTCAACTTGACCCACAAAACAAAGGATGCTAAATGTATTAATTTAAAGTCTTGAATGTAAGCTTTCATTCAGTTTTGATGTGCTTGCATATTTTTGCTGAAGAAAGTTGTGGTGAAGCCAAATGCCGATTTGATGGTAACTGAGATGATTGTCTTTTTGTTGGTGTAAAAAGACTTCCCAACTTTGGATCATGGTCGGCAGTTCTAGATAATGACGGCTATAATTAGAACTTTTTTGTTATTATGAGTGTGCTAACATGATAGATCTCGTTACAAATGAACATTCATAAAACATAAGCATTTCTCATTGTACATGTTAGATTCATAACAGACATAGAACCCTGGGAACAAATACCTAATTATCTGTTTTCTAAAATCATTATACATGTTAGTTCTAAAAAATCAATATGCATGATATAATGTACCAAATGACATGTTTAAATATAAAAATTGTTGGCTACCTCGATTTGTGATTCAACATTCAATGTATGCATTGTCTTATCATCCTTGGTTATAGCCTGCACATCAAGACATATAATGAGTAAAAACATATCTTCAACCCGAAAAAATAAATACATTATAAGTTTTATGAATTCTTGATCAATATAAGTTTGATGACCTTGTCATGAGGTCCAAGTCGTTCCATTATAAGTTTGATCAATTCTGATTAACAGACATTTTCATGACACCACAATTATTAAACTTTGGTTAGACTCTAACTCTGAATGCAAAAGTATATCCTAACATTCGATCCAACGGTTCTAGAATCTCTTTCGGGTTATCTTCTCCAAGCTTCTTCAAAAAATGACATAAGAGTTAACATATAATAAGTTTTGGAATTAAAGCCAACCATCATACACATTAAAAAACAATGACAAAAAATTAAGCATGTACCTTAGTCATTAGGAGTCTAAGATCAACAATTGTCATTCCAATCAATTTTTCACACTCTCGAACCTAAAAACAAATTTTGAATTAAAATTTTTGTGATAAACTTGAACCTCAACTTTATACCTATGAATGATAAAAAAAATGTGGCTAGAATGTACTATTTTTTTAAAATGGGAAAGTAATTTGAATGTCATTTATAAAAATGATTACAATTGGTACATCCTTCATAGTACCATCCATTTGGCCCAAAAATGATTTTATCGATTGTAGCAACAATGAGACATTAGATTTCCTAATAGCATAATTTCATAAGACTATATTAATAACATAATACAACAAATGAATAATTGAGAAAAAAATAATTTAACTAAATTACATAGCGGTGTAAAAAAACTTGTCTAGTTTCGTTAATCTAGCCATGAGTCTTCGTAGTTGCTTTGTACATAAATTTTTCATGCTCTGAATATTGAGAGCTAGCAGAAAGATGTGAGAAGCTATTAATTTGAGATAGATTTTCACTATGTGTTTCTACTTGCACCAAGCTACTAACATCAAAACTAAAAAATATATAATATAATAATAACATTATTCAGACTTATAATCTCATTATTAAGATTACATATATGAAAAATATTTAGTTGAAGCCTGCTGCTAAATTTTTTAATTTCTTCAATATCATCATTGATAAATAGTTTGGAGCAGCAATATGAGTTTGAGATTCCAAGTGGAAACCCACTTGCAACAACAAACGTGCGTCAATTAGCATTAATACCATTCTAACAACTACACAAAATATTTTAGTGCTAGTTATTATATTCACCATTTGCTTCTTTTATCTTCGCATGCGTCAACACAATAACAATTAAATAGTTGACAAATATTTCATGTGAATATTCAATCAATTTCAGAGCATAATCTTCCCACAACATATAATTAAGTACATTTCCAATACAGTAAATAAACATTTGCAAATGTCAATAAATATAAAACATAGTCAAGAGTAATGAAAAATACAATTCATTAAATTATGCATTAAAAAATACTTGATATCTTTCAAATTGAACACTATCTTTCTGTTGTCATTTGTAATTCCTTGGAAAGTAATTTTTTCAATGGCATCAATAATATCTGAACAAAAAGGCATAATTAACAGTACAAATTTCTTAAGAGGATAAATTAATTAGAAAACAATAGCATAATCAACTAAAAACATGCTAAAAAATGTTCAACATTGTAGGCAATTAACATGCTTCCTTAATTTTACCAATTAACACATAGGAATTTTGCCCTTTTAGTCAGGATATCTTCAAAATTCATGAAACCGTAAACATTGTTGGCAATATCAAGAAGGTCTTGAGTCTTGAGCGTTGTTTCACCAGTAAATAACAACTTCAATGCATGATTACATATCTTATATTGTCCATCATTGGGTACAGTTCTGAAGTTATTCATGATATATGTACTACCCTCTCTCAGCATTGCATACCATGTATCAAACTGGTCTTTCCTAGCCATAAATAGAATCTTATCTCCCTAAACACAATAAAAATAATCAAGCATTTAATAAATGGACAACTATCTATTTGACCTACACATATTCATTATAGCGTTTAAATCATGTTCTTACATTAGAGTCCATGATCACCATTTCTAAATGACCAGAGTAATCACGCGTAGGGACAACCCATAGATCTATTATGCGAATAACAAGATGCAATGTCTCTTGTGTTCCATCAATATCTTTTATGGAATCAAAGTTCCTCGCCATTATCTATTGCAACCAAAACTTAAAAAATCAAATGATATGCATAGTTGGCATAACAATGGAACAAATTCTGCCAACACAACTGTGGCAAAAAAAAGTAAAAGATGATACAGTGAACATAGATATCCAAAACACCTATAATCAACTTCTAACAGCTTCATATGCATAACAAAACAGAGTGCAAAGTCTACAAAACATATGAAAACCCCCTCAACATTTCGCCTAAAAAACATTAAACTTAAACAGAAAACCAACAACTAAATTGAAACCTCTAATGTTAACACAATGAACAACTAACCCCAAAACCTTAAAGCTAGAACTAAATGAAGACCCACAATTAACTTCTGACGACTTCATCTGCATAACAAAACAGAGTGCAAAGTGTACAAAACATACAAAAAAAAACCTCTACATTTCGCCCACCTCACACTAAATTTAAACAGAAAACCAACAGCTAAATCTAAACCTCAAATGTTAACACAACGAATAACTAACCTGAAAAAAAGTGTAATAGGCAACCAATTGATATCCCATAAAATAAAATAAAAATTAACACAAAATCAATTTTACAAAGAAAAGGCTCACTTACCAAATGAACCTTCAACCAAGCTTACATCAACCCCAACGATATTTGAAATGTAGTAGTACAGAGGAGATGAAAAGAAAAGAAGAATGTTGGAAACGTGGGCATTGTGTGAAAAAGTGAAATGAGAGATGCGAGTGTGAGCGAGAGTGTGACAAACCATTTCTCCTTTAGAAGAGAGAAAAATTAGAAGAGAGAAGAATGAGTGATAGTAGTTGATTACTATCTTGTCAGTCAGTAGATAAGTGTTTAGAAGTTCTTTATTCTTTAAAAAATTGAACCCATCACTTTCTCATTTATTTTTTCTCCCCATTTTTTCGATAATGCAGGTGTCGAAACACGAAATAAACAACATCAATCAATCAATCAATTTCCCACACGAAACAAAATGGCTCTCTTATACTTGCTTTAAACCTCAAACTCCTCTACAGTTTTGCTTGTCGTTCTTCTTCACAGGTAACCCTAATAAAAAAAATAATAACTAATAAACATATTTATACCATAAAATTAAACTTTGATGTTTGAAAAATGAAAAAACCAAATAAAACTAAACACACCTTTATTGCCACTTTCATCACCCAACTATCTAGAAGATGAGTCTCTCATGTTAACCCTTGCCCTTTCCCTTAACCTTTGTATGTTTTTTCGCTTAACCTTTGTATATTATATAATACTCTATAATTATTGTGTTTGAAAAATCTACACATAGCATACACAATTGAATTCCAAAATATTTTTCTCTGAATTAAATGTAAAAAAGTACATTTTTTATTCAGTGTGTTATGTAGTATTTAATAAATTCAAATAATAAAATAGTAAACTCAATGCACAAGCAAAAACATAAATTTTAATTGCACAATATTATTTATAATTAATAAATATATGTAAGACATGTGATATTAATGATAGGTATATAAGCAAATAAATGAGAAAGAACAAATAAGTAAGTAACTAATGTAACCAAAACGAAGAAATAAGTACGAATTAAAATTAAGCTGTGCACAAATGTTACTAAGAACATATAAAAAGCAATCTATAAAATAAATGTATCTGAACAAAGTAATGTTTAAAACATAACAAATTAAATTATTCATATATTTTAATGGTGCTTGCTACTCTGGCATGAAGAACTTGGCTTGTCCTATAACAAAAATAGATTTGAGTTAGACATACACTGTTGGTTTTGTGTTAATGATAATTCAAGAAAGAGAATATTTTCATCACCTTTTTTTTAGGCAAAGGCACGTATCTGACATTTGGTTTGTCAAGAAGGCCAAACTCAAATAAACTGTCAAAAACAAATTTTAGAGAGTAAGCTTATTTCTATTTCAAAGACAAAATACATTCAATTAAAATTGAAAAGATTTTATGTACTCATCTCTTATTGAAGGCCATTCATCTAAATGAGGATTGAAAATCATTGTTGTATTTTGAATTGTTTCAACCACAACATTACCTACAAATTTTAGAGGGTAATCGCTTAAAAATAAAGAATGCAAACATGGATAAGTCACTTTTAAAAAACAATAGCAACAATAATAAAAAAACGTTATACGTAAAGTGTTAAACAAATTTGTTTTCTAACCATATAATATTGAGGAAGACTCGCTTGTTTTTGCAAATTGGATTACAATTATTGGTACTAAAGTTGTCCTTTGAATAAGTCAATTTAAACCTTATTCTCCATAGTTATCATGCAACACATATTTCATTTTTCCCCTTTGCATTTAAACAAAAACAAAATTATATAAAAATAATTGTATATTATAGAATGTAGAATTGAAATGAGTAAAACATATGTATGATCTGAGATTTCAAAGATAAATTTTGTGATCCTGTTGTTATGTAAATTTTGCTCTGGTCTAGACCTTGCTGTGACAACACCAACTATACCTACATTATTATCATGAAACACTGTGTTAGTAATATCCTATATTTTCATAGAAATAAAGATATAAAATGAATAATATGTGTTATTACCTATCAAAAACTCTAAATGTTGCTTTAGATAGGAAATTTCATTGATGTGGACATGTATATTAGCCCAAAGCTAGTATAGATATTAGATTCAGCCTCTCTAATGTCAATTTTTTTGGTTAATTGTAGGATATAATCATGATCACTCATACGATTCAGGCCAACATTATTCAATAACTTAACATTGCCAAAAGTGTAAAGTTTTTTAGGATTTATCTTATCCTTTAAAACCATATCATAAATTTTGTCTTTCATTAGAGCTTCAATTCTACAACCCTGTACATTGAAATAGAAATACGTATAAATGTCCTGTACATTGAAATAGAAATATAATTAGCTTCTTTTTATTTTCAATTCATTACTTCAAATCTGAAAAATAAAAAATAGGAAATAGAAGAAAATTAAATATGATCCATATTAAAAACGTATCTCTGAATCTATCAAAATGAACTGAATATAAGATTCATGTTTCCCATTGATAATTTAGCAGATCGGCAAATATCTAATAATCTGACATTTTACAAACCAATTCACTTGACCTAGATTGATCTCTTTAATTTTGATTTCTCTTAAAGTATTTGAAGACACAACAATGAGAAGAGACAAAATAAATGTTAAATCCTATAAAATAAAATATGCTTGTAGGCAGAAGCAGCAAAATATGAAAAAGCGAAAACTTTAAACCAAACTTATAGGCAGAAGTAGCAAAATATGAAAGAGGTTGCAGAGAAGCACTCGAAAACCATTGTCCAATAATTGAACAGGTAAAAAAACAAACTCAAGCTTTATCCAGGAGGACTAAAATATGAAAGCGTCCACATAGAAACAATCAAATAGAATAGCCACCAAACATCAATTATTAGGATTTAGGAAAACAATCAACTTAACCTCAACGAAACCATGTCAACATTGGACACAACAAACCACAGTAAACCACAATAATCATAATCATTCAACATCCAAGATTTAGGAAAACAATCAACTCAACCTCAACAAAATCATTTCAACATTGGACACAACAAACCATAGTAAACCACAATAATCAAAATCACTCAACAGCCAAAACATCTCTCCATAAACTAAATCCGAAATCCAAACCCTCAAACGCAATCAAACAACTTCAAACTCCAAACCTCAAACAAACCCCTAACACAAAATAAGGAATGAAAACAATCATAGTGAACCACAATAATCATAATCACTCAACAACCAAAATATCTCTCCATAAACTAAATCTGAAATCCAAACCCTCAAACCCAATCAAACAACTTCAAACTTCAAACCTCAAACAAACCCTTAACAAGAAATAAGGAATGAAAACAATGCACACAGTATTTACCCATATTGAATCAAACATTCATACATTACTAATAAAAAAAATCCACAAAAAGAATTAACACAAAATCATTTTTTTTTTTTAAAAAACCCACAAAAAAAGTTAACACAAATTCAATTTTAAAGAACACACTTCACTTACCAAATGAACTTTTGAGGCCAAACTTACAACAGCCCCAACGCTAAACTCCAAAAGTTGATTGCAAAAACCCTTACTTACCAAATGAACCTTCGACAAAGCCTACCACAACCCCAAGGATATTTGAATTGAAGTAGATTGAAATGAAGGAGTATAGAGAAGAGATGAAGAGAGAAAAAAAAACTTGTGGAACGATCAAGGGTGTGCGTCTGATGAAAACCTCACGTTGATGAAGAAGCTTTGGTCAATAAAGAGGGAGTGTGAGGCTCTGGTTTGATGAAGAAGCTCGAGTCCACGAACAAGGAGTGTTGTTTTCTTCGAATGAACATGAGTATTTTTTCAAAATGCCTATTTTCCAACATAAGGAGAACAAGTGTCGCGCGGAGGAATGAGGGCAAAATGGTCATTTCCAAGACCTAGGAATTCTTTAAGTTATATTAGATAATTCTTGGAGCCATTACATATTTGAATTACATATAATAAAAACAAAGTAGATGAATCACAAATGAGATAAAAATGAAATAGGAAAAGGTTAGATAAACTACAACATGATCAAGGAGTGTGTCAAATATCAATGTAAAAAATATACGGGGGACAGATTAAAAAAAATCAAAGAAACATGACAATATCATAATATTACCAAGGCATTGATTGGAGAAATCACAAAATGGTGAATTGTAATAAATATTGATTGAATTAAAATTGAGCATATATTTTTGGTTTATATAAAAGAGCACCGAAAATAAGGAAATTAAAATTTTTCATTTTTAACTTTAAATAAACGAGAAATCATAATTACACTTTTATCCTACAAATTATGAGCAGGAAAATGAAAAATGAAATTACTATAATAATCTTAAAATGAACAGGAAAATGATAATTACTTAACTTCCATCATTTCTAATTTTATATATATATATATATATATATATATATATATCCTGCTTTTAAAAGGACATTCCCTTTTATTGTGATACTCTTCTCTCATAAAGTAATAAACATCAATCCCTCGATATGTATCTGGTATTCCTTCTTATATTTTTTTTAAAAATTTAATATCATTTAAATGGTTTAACAAACAACGAAATATCATAAACCAATTTCATTCATATATATATGGATTGCTAACATACTCACACTTTTTTTTAGTTGAACTATGTTAGCATGCTACACCAAAATTTTTTAGGCTTTCCAAATTCCAAGCTATCAACTTCTCTCTCGTCTCTCGACACCATTAAACAAACAATATGGATTGTAGTGTTCTTAAACTAATCTTCACAATACATGAGAAATTTCTTATGTCTATTTACTTTTGGTATAAATATAATACGCTTAATGCCCAAAATAATGATCAATTTGTACATAAACCATTATTCTCTTTGTCATCTTTAGGTGTCCTTTTTTTCCCGATAAAGAGCTATTTAAAAGAAAACGCAACAGATCACTAAGATTAAAAACGTCTCTTGTCCTCTAATGTTAAAATTAAAATATTTAAAACAAAAACCAAGGAATTAGAACCCAAATTGTGACATTTGTTGGTGGAGAAACATGAATAAGAATGTTTAATAAAATTCGAATACTGAACATCACAAGTGAGACAAGAGAGATGGACAGTGTAGAGAGGAGAAAGAAGAGCGATATATTAGTGGATACTGAATAGAGATAGAAATGAGTTTTCCTATTTATTTTTTAAAATTCAACATTAAATTACTATAATAACCTTAAACTTAATTTTTAAAACAAGAGTTGAACGAATTTTTTTTCCTAAACCTTTGGTGTAACATGCTAACATACTCCAACTAAAAAAAAGATATGAGTATGTTTGCAATCCCATATACATGTATATGAAGAGGAATCAAGTTACATTTTTTACTACTATCACACTATTCTATAATTTTCAATTAGATAATATTTTTTAAAATTTATTGTTAGATTAAAAGTTCCTTTCACATAGTTCATATATGTAAAATTTCATATTAATCCAAAATTATTTACTACATCGTTCATATAAATTAAAATCCACATAATATAAGCATTTTAAAATATATTAAAATATAGATCATTTGATTGTCTTGTTGTTGTGTGTGTATATATAGAGAGAGAAGAGATCAAAATACACTAATGTAATTTTGATACCTATTATACCATTTTTTAGTTTTTAACTGAATAATATTTTCTTAAAACTTACCGATGGATTGAAAGTTCATTTCACATAGATCACATATGTAAAATTTTATATTAATCTAAAATCATATGTTATCTCATTCATATAGATTAAAATTGGTATGATATAAATTTTTAAAATATATTAAAATATGAATCATTTAATTACATTCTTGTTGTTGTTCAATTTTGACAAAAATTGACACAAATAATCTTAGTAATATGTAGATATAATTCATCGGTTAAATCCATACAAATTATATTTTATATCAAGTTATAAAAATAATGTAATAATTATTAAAGTTATGCCATTATATTTTGATCCCCTTTTATCAACTCAATTATTTAACATAAGTTTTTAGCTCTGTCAATCTATAAATTTCAACATTTTCAATTTTGTCTTGAATTGAATATTTTAAAAAAATCATCGATAATTAAAAATAATAACATATCACAATATAGATTATTTATCATAAATATAAAATATTTATATGTTAAAAAATATTTATTACATATTTTAATTATAATTTAATTTATGTATTTATATATTATAAATTATTAATTTTAGTTACATAAAATAAATACTTATTTCGAGCAATACACATGCTGAAATACTAGTGTACATTAGTTAACTGTTTCTTTGAAATTTTAACAAATATGAATATTTTACTGTGAAAAAAAAAATATTGAAATATCAAAACTCTTTATTAAATAATTTGAAATTGAATACATGTAAAAAAAATTAGACTACATGTATCTTTCACAACACATAATTTTGCTCAAGTTAAATAAGATCTGAATTTATATTCTCTTTTTTTTTTTTTCAATCGGAACCACCCAATGACTTGATCAATTTTATAATTCTTTGTTAATATAATTTTTGTTGACTTAAATATAATTTTGGTCCCTCTATTTTAAAATGGAGACATTATATTTTTCTATTTTAGAAAATTTACAATTTTGGTCAAACATTAAATTTTGTCTGTTTTATTTCTTTTATTTTAGTAAATTGAACTCTAGACTTGACATATTCATTTAAGGTAAATTAAGAAATGATTTATTTAATTAAAATATAAGAAATAAAATAAATAATGTAGGCAAAATTAAGGATTGGACCAAATTGCAAATTTTAAAATAGGGAGACCAAATATCTTTATTTTAAAATAGGAAACTAAAACTAAAAATTAAAAAAAAATAGAGAAACAAAGTTATATTTAAGCCTTTTGTTCTCAATTTGGACCACCCAAAAAGACACTTATCAGTTGGATTGGTTCAAGGTTAAGGTAAAAATAATATAAAATTCAAACTGATAAAATTTAATTGAATTTGTTTTTTTTTTTTTTTGTCAATCTATACTAAGCCAATCCAATCCAATTAAGATTGAGTATCACCAAATGCGTACATCAACTAGTGTGAAGTTGTCTCAAGTTAAATACTTAAATAGAACTTTGTTGCCCATAATAATATTATTTAATGGAAGATACCTATAGTCTAGACAAAAAAAAGAAGTTAAGATTGATTTAGTTTAGTTAGGATCATTGGATTATGATAAAAATATTATATTTTTAAAAAAATTATCTCTTAATTGTATATTTTATACAAGGAATTTGTTAATTCACTCACATCATTTTAAAGTGTAAAGTAAATGATTGATTATGATTTTGTTTTGTTATAGAGGTATTCATCAGAAGATTTAGAATGGATTGACTTGATGAACTTAACAATTCAAGTTAACTAATTTTGGATTTGAAATAAAAAGAACCAATTTAAATTAATTTAATTGATTTGATTTAAATGGTTAGGTTTATAAAGTTGATTCTTTTATAAACTAACACTAGTAGAAAAACAAAAACACAACCAATCATTTATTTCTTCTTATTTCTCTCTAGATATCTAGACTCTTGGGCGTTAATAAATCATTTTCTTAAACTTATACACGGGAGGCTTTTTTTTCCTTTGTACAGAAAAATTATACCAAATGTAATAGCTGTTATATATTTGAATTACTTTCATCACATGTTCATGTAGTATATTTTAACACCAATGATGTTGCGTGCGAAAAGTTATGCATTTTTGAAGATGAAACACATTACTTACAGCGAAGAAATGCAAGCACAAAACATAATCATTTCAAACATCTACATAAGATTACATGATCGTTCAATTTGTTGCAAGGAAAGACAAAATCTTAGAATTTGGATCCTCATTTTGGCCTTACATAATATGATAGGTTGTGGTTGTGGCTAACCATTACCATATGAATGTACAATCACGCTCCACTGCTCTCACTTTACGAAGGTACGTCTGGCTACCACTCTGATGCTGCTGGTGAATTGGGACAAAGTGGAATTTATTTTTGGTATTTTAAAAATAAAGTGATATTTTTAACTATGATTTATTTTCAAGTTAATCAAACTCCAATTCTAAGTTAATTGATATAAAAATTAAACTACTTGTACCAATGATTTTTTTTATGTAAGTTTAGGTGAGTTATATTTTGAAGATTCACTATGTCAAGATAGACCTCAATATTCAATAAACGCTTAAAGATGTACTTATATATTATTTATCATACTAGCCGTGAAAATCAAATCTGCATTAAAATATAAGTTTGTTTACTATTAATTAGACCAACATTTGCTGAGACCAACGGATATGATTTTTGGTGAAATTAAACTTTGAAGATTCACTAGGTCAAGATAAACATCAATGTTTAATAAACACTCATAAAAATACTTATAAATTATTTATCAATCAGGTTCACACGTTAACTGGAAAAATCAAATCCAGTTAGAATATATGTTTGGTCTTTGTCAACTGAACAAACATTTGTTTAGACCAACAAATATGACTTTTGGTGAAGTGAAAATTTGAAATATATAATAGGAAAAAATCTGAGTGAAGATCCTATAAATTTTGATGGTGATGCATATATTTGGACTGACTATTTAGGGTGTTCTATGAGTAGGAGGTAGTTGCGATTGGTCATAGCGCTTACGACATGTACCAACAAAATGTGTCATGTAGGGAGACTAGTGGTGGCAATATTTAATTTTGAACTCATTTCCACTCTCACTAGGCGTGTCTACCTTAACTTATTTCACATGCCAAAATTTTCATTGGATTCTGTGGGAGAGGGTGTAAAAAACTTTCAAGTCAATGGTAGGGTGGTGACCTAACAATCTTTTGTTAGGAAAATGTTTTTGTGATGGGTTAAAGTAGGACAATTAAAAATTTGTTTCAGTTAATTTCAACAATGATATCAACATCACATTTACATATACTCGCTTGATTCTTCTTGGTTTGTTTTTCTCCATTTCTCTTTTTTTACATCATACTATTATTTATTATATTTGTGCTCATTTATCTTTTTCTTCTTCTTCAAGGTGTTAATTAGCATAAGTATCCATAAGTCATTATTCATTTAATTGAGATACTCTTTATCATGTGTAATATTCCATGTTAATATTTCTTGAAGGATAAAGTTGAATGCTCACCCCGATTTTGGGTATCTGGTGGAGGACAGAGAGATATACAAAGGAGATAAAAGACAGATAATTAAATCTATAACAAGTGATATGAAAAGAAAGAAGAAAAATAAATATAAAAAGTAGAAAAAAATAAATGATAAAGAAATGATGTATGATAAAAATAGAAATACTAGTGACACTCTCTAATGAAAAAAATTAAAAAGTATGGAATAGTTCTAATCAATTTTATGTGATATATATATATATATATATATATATATATATATATATATATATATATATATATATATATATTTAAATTTTTTAATTTATGAGATATTTAATAATATTCAATTATGTGTCATGTGAAAATTAATAGAGACTATGATGATCTCAATCACCTAATAATTTTTTTTCTCTTACACATTTTATTATTAATTGAAATTTGTTGCAAACAACAAAATTAAGAGATGTCAAGGGTTTCAATTTGGTACCCTACTAATCTTTCTCCTATTGGGTTGACCCATTTTAGAATAAAAGGATATCTCTATGTGACTTAATTCTCATGCTAGAGATTGAACTTCATACCTTGTTTAAAGGAGTGTCAAACCACTTGTACCTTAATGAGTTTTGTTTATGATTTTGTAGTATTTAATAAATAGAAAGACATATACTCCATCCAAACTCAATTATAAGTAGAAAAAAGGTGTGTGAACTCAAGTATAAGCAAATTTTAACTTCTTTTATCCTATTAATGATACCATCTCAAAAGTTTCATTCAATTGATTGAGATTTTATTTTAAAAGAATCTTTTTTATTTCTAATATTAAATTCCAATAAAAAGACACTCTGACAGTGTTTGTTTTAAGGTATTATGTTATATTTCAAATAATTGCATTTTTGGGAATATTAATTATGACTAGGAATGTTATTCTTAGGTACGGTATATTTAAAAAATGTGTTTCGTTGTATTTTAATATTTTTTTAGAATATCTTCTAAAATTCAAAATAATTTAAATAAAAAGATAGTTACCTGTATTTTAGGAAATAACTTCCCTTGTCAGTATCTGGGTTAACCTGATTGCTAGAAACGAGAACTACAGACTCCAAGTCCTTTAGTTCAAACCCGACATGTTTGCCCATAGTCAATTCTCATGGGAATATCACTTTCCTATCCCTCCAATTGGGAATAAAAGTGTAGGAAAGTGTGATAAAATGGAAATTAGAACATTCCTGAGAATCAGCCATACCTGCATAATTTTTCAAAGCTTGTAATAAATATGGATATGTAATATTCATGTTACATTCTCAGGAACCAACTTAATCTATGAAACAAGCATATTTTTTAGGGGAAAAAACTTGTTTGTTAAGTGCGATTGATAAAATTAATTGATATTAATCAACTTTCTAAATTAGTATAAAATTAGTTAACTTTACTTATATTTAATTTTAGATAAAATCTATCATCTACTATATATTATATATATAAAAGAAAGTTTCGTTTTATGAGATGGGATGATATCATGTGACAGTTCATATTCATTCCCTTCAAAAAATATTAAATGAAATTAAATCATATATTTATCTTTTAAAAATATATAATTGATTGATTAGATTTATAATAATTGATATAGTAGATATTTCTATTGTATAAATGACTATATCATAATTCAATCACAATAAATAAATATTTAATAAATTGTAAATTTAATTATTTTATCACCTAAATGTATACATGATTCTATTCTATTGTAAATCAATCATAATAAATATTTATAAATATAATGTGCTTTATAATTAGCGATTAATAGAAAATTTACAAATTCTAAGAATTATTATTATACTTATACTTATTTATTATTAGCGATTAAATTTTCTATTAATATAATATTTATTTAAATATTATAAAAAAATTATGAATTTTAAAATTTAATATATATTATTATTTTATAATATATTTAGACTCGATTCTAAGAATTATAATTATACTTTCCTTTTAAAAAATAATTCATAGATATTATTTTACCCAAGTCTGAATATCCCTTATCAGCACAAGATTTTTAAAATTTTATGAAATAATTTTTATAACTATGATGTTTTTAAATTTACAAATTCTAAGAATTATTATTATACTAATTTATAATTAGAGATTAAATATGTTGTTAATATAAGCTCTATTTAAAGAACTGTAGACACAATTTATGAATTTTGTAAATCTTTAATATATTATTATTTAATAACGCATTTAGACCTCATTCTAATAATTATAGTACTTTCCTTTCAACAAATAACTAATAAATATTACTCTACCTAATTCTGAATATCCCTTAGTCATAGACAAAATTACTAAATATTTAACCTCAATCACATGGTCCAAAAAAATAAAATTAAATCAATTTTTTTATAAGAAAGTAAAAAGAGAACATACAAGATCTCACTAAAGTGAATAATATCTCATCTTAGACAACATCCATAATGATAAAAAAATTGTGAGATATATGTATATAAAAATGTATTTAAATATTTATTGATATATTTACTGACATATATTTATTAAAATTTAAATTAAATAATTAATAATATAAAAAATTAAAATAATATAAAAAATTATTTCAATAAATTATAAAATATTAATTTAATATCCATACAAGACACAGGTAAGCTAATGTTAATAATATGTGTGTTAAAAATTACTAATTTAACCATTTTTTTTGTCTTACCCTTAGTTTGGTTTCCAAGAAGAGATTATTATTCAAGGAGAAATTTCTAAAAAATAATGTAGGTTCTATATCTCCAACAAATAACTTTAATTCAAATATTTCTTTTTAATTTTTTTTATTTCTTTTCATTCCACACAATTAAACTAACCCTTAAATATGATTTGATTGTGTGGAACAATAAAACGAATTGAAAATGAAGAAATTTGAGAATAAATGTTTAAATTAATATAATAAAGATGTAAGGCCCACAGGAAATAATGATTTTTTTTTTACTTTTTCACCAATTTCATCTCTATCAGACCTAATATGTTTCTTATGTATAGGAGGTAGTATATATTGCTATTAAATCTCATGATAATGATTACCCTTTATCAAATAATCAAATAATGGAACTGCTTTAGTTACTTGTCAAGGAAGGACTATGGCACTAGAGTTACACGTGAATATGCGTTTCAAACTGGCATACCAAGTTGACAAACATATGTAATATGTTATCAAGCTGGAGAATCCTAGGTCTAGGTGTATATAAATCCACATTGGTGCGACTCTACTTAGTACTATAACAATTCAACTCAGGCCATGTGTGATGAGCCACCGCCAGTGCCCAATGGAATCTCGATCTCATGTGAGGTTGCAAAAGTACTCATGGAGGCACTCTCATACACAGTCCTAACACTGATCATTAAAGTGGGAAAGTCAGCCATCATTATAATCAGTACTTTGTCGTTGAAAAATACACCAGCATATATAATAATAATAGTTCAGGACAATTATTTCATAACTTGTAAAAGTCATCTTGAAGATTATCTATATACTGCACTTATTGGAACAGTTGTTGGTTAGGTTTGTGCATTCAACTGTTTGAAGGGAAAAGAGTATTATGCACTAGAGCTTGGTGGCTTCACAAATACCTTAACCACGATTGCATGCCACAGTAAAAAAAGACCTATATTTTACCTTTTGTTTCCCAATATGGCCCATTTCACATACCATGCTTAAAAATGAGACACGGTAAAAAAAAAAATCCCTTTTGCCTTTTCTTTCTTAATATGGCCTATTCCAAATCCCACGATATAAAAGATTATGAGACAATGGAGTCAATACATATCTTGTGCACTTTGGTAAAATCATGATGGTATTATAGCAGCTTCGGGCACCAACAGAATTTCATGCGTCCCCCCTGCCCTATCTGGGGGCCCCAATCAACTAGCTAAGTTATGTAATTGAGAGCTAAAATCCAAAATGCACAAGTTCCTTTCGATGATAAAGATGTGCCTCTGTAATCTCAACTCTGATCAATCACTTTGTGGATGGGGACCCAAAAAAAATAAACCAATTAACATTAAACAAGGTTGAAAATAATGATGATTTCCTATACAAACCAAGAAAACAACACAAATAGGCTACAAACTTTGTTAACATGTTAGATTTTAAAAATAATTAAAATTATTCTGGAAGAATTCATAAAGAAATTTCTCATATTCACACATTCATGATTTGGAATAGTTGGATGATGAATGTCCACCGTTCACAAATCTATATATATATATAAGTTTTGTGATTAACTGAATTTGTGAATACAAGAAAAACTTAGACAACAGGAAATGCCGAGTCATATATAAACGACGTTCCAGTAATTGAGACCAGCTATGTGGAACTTTTAAGACTTTTTAATTCAAACAAGGCAAAATGTCATGATTTTAATGAAAGAAGTACATATAGATACACTGAGAGGAACATAAATCTTTAGAAGTTGAGTTGAGACAAAATATGAAGAACAAAATAATAACTGCTGGACCAGACATAGATTTCTTAATCAACGCCTTCTCTAATTGCTAAATATTCTCCAGAATCAAATCTATAGAATGGCACACTTTGCCTACACTTTTAGTTGCAGAACAGACATGTATGGGATTAACTAGTAGATTGGTAGGAGACCAGACCAGCCACCTAGTATTTGCAATTTGTCTGCCTAAGTTGCGGCGTCAAAGTTGTGGTGGTTGCTGCTTCTCTTAGGACGTAATTAAACGGGCAATATTAGGATGCCATGTATGAGAATAATTGGTCTCTTGGTACTTCGAGTAACATGATGTGCATTATTGGCTTGGGGTAACTAATGGACAATAGTGTGCATTTTAGAAAACTAAAAATGGTAACATGCTTGAGCCTTTAAAATGCAACCAAGAGTTTAATTAGAACCACTTGGTTTGGCTAGTAGGTTTTAAATTGCAGTCACAATCACAATTTTATCATAATCTTTAATATTATAGGAAATTATTGACAAATGCAACTAGCCATAATTACAATCATGTCATTACGGTCGCAAAGACCTTAAAAACTTTGATGTTGCAGTTAAAATCAAGACAAATTTTTAAAACTTTGCTAGCCATATATGATGGTGTACATTTTCAAGGAATAATAGAACAAAAGCATGCTATTGAACTCCTACAAGAGAGTTTAGGCACATGAAAGCTGCCACCATAAGAAATGGCAACTAAAACAAATTCAGAGCTTAAAAAGCATTAGTCCTGACAGTTTGCAGCAACTAAGATATATATTAGTAATTTGCATTCTTGTGAACAATGAAAAGAATATTTTTGCTTTCTTTTTTTTGGGGGAGATTTTCATATAGTACTTAATCAAGGGAAAGGTATATTCCTTTGATAAAACTATCACGCCATTTTGATCGAGTCCCGGTAAAGAGAGTTGACAACTTTATTCAGTGTGTCTGTAGCGAGTTCTCAAATAAGGACTTTACCAATTTTGTCTTAAATGAAAATTTCACACACATTTAGTGTGCTGTTGGGCTTCAGAAGTCTTCTGCCATATATAGAGATGGAAATAGAATCAATTCTCCTCTTCATCACCTTGTCTTGTTTCAAGTGTTAACGTATATACTATATATTATCACCATGGTGGTTGTGGCTGTAGTAACTTCTGATGTAATTCGAGTAATCAAAACAAAATGGGAAGAAAAAATTACCATTACTTTCGGGTTCAATGCATATACATAAGTTATTTAGTCACTGTCTTTAGTCTAATAAACTCGTCCCTTTATTTATTCTTGGTCGTTGCATATATATATATATATATATATATATATCATCATTCATCACTAAGTAATCTTATTAATTGTAAAGAGCATGACAAAACAACATAAAGAGGATATAAATTCTGAATGCATATAATCTCTCTTGAAGGTTGGAACGTAAAATTTCCCTTACCACCGTAAACATGTGCATACAGGATCAAATTAATTACTCCAAATCATAGTATCAGTTTAACAAACATTGCATTAAAACTACTTCAAGTTGAACTGAACCCTTTTGCTTCTTATGGTTACCATTTGACTAGCTCGTAAAATTAACTCACACCCATCATATAGTAAAACGATCGAATTGCAGTTTATGCAGAAGAGAATCAAATTCTCCTTCCAAAACGGCAAAACCCCACTTTATCTTTTTTTATCTCCCCTTTTTCTAAAAAAAAAAAAAGAGTCCTCTTTCTATCTAAATTCGTTCCATTATTTAATGCAATATCATGATTTATCAAGCGAGAAACCACCACCCCAAAAAAATCGTTTCAGTTAAAATAAAATAAAAACACACACGAATATCAAAAACCTAGTCTGGTTTCATGAGAGGATTTCCCCTATAAACTTTTTCATTTTCTCTCTTTCTCTCTCTATATCATATCCTCCCTCATCTCATGTCATATCATGCATTGCAAGTAGCACCCTAAGCCTTTAACCCCTTCACCTCACACACTCACAACATTTGTTTCGCTACGCCAGCTCATTCATTATATTCATTCAACCCCATCACCAACCCAACCCTTCTCTCTCTCTCTCTCTCTCTCTCTCTCTCTAAAACATTTCAACGTTTCTCTGTCAGATCTCAAGGCTTAACGTGGTGTTGGATCTTCCTCGGCATCGCGTTCGATTCCACTACACCCACATCGTTTTCGGGGCAAAAACAGAGCCTTTTGAGGGGGAAAATGGCGAACGGGTTAGAGAGAGAAAGTGGGTTGACGTTGTTCAGCGAGGAGGAGCTGAGGGAGGTGAGTGGGGTGAAGCGTGTTGGGGACTATGTCGAAGTCACGTGCGGGTGCACGAGTCATAGATACGGTGACGCTGTGGGGAGACTTAGGGTTTTCGTTAATGGGTACCTTGAGATCACTTGTGAATGCACCCCTGGTTGCCAAGAAGGTCTCTTTCTCTCTCTAAAGATCAGGGTTTTCTGTTTTTTGGTTTTTTTCGTTTTGCGTTTGTGTTTGTGTTGTGTGCATGTTTGTAGTTTGTGATGAGGTGAATTTTTTTTGACGTTGATGGGTGCCGTTATGGGGCTGGTTTGATCTGCTTTGGGTTGTGAGTTTGTGATGGTGGGTTCATGCTTCATACAGTTGAAGTGTATGTTGATTTGTCTCACTGAACTGGTTGGTTTGGTGTACCACACGATCGGGCTTGGAGGGGTGTTTGTTTTTGTTGTGTGCAATTGTGGAAGATTTTTAGGTCACACCGTGTCTTTTTGTGAGTTCAAGCGTGGCTTGTTACTTGATGAAGTAGACCTTTTTGTTGTTTGTATATAATAACGTGGCATAACCATTATATTATATCGTTACTCTATCTCTATGTTTGTCAATAGTGATCCGAGTCTATGTTTGTTGAAAATGATCCAAGTCTGTATGGCAGAGTAGACTGTTTGTGTGATCCTATGGTATTGTCTATAATATGTAATGAGTTTTGATCCTATGTTTGGTTATTGTCTTTGATGGAATATGTATTGTCTCATGTTTGGTGGGAATGTGATTGATTGCTATTTGTGTTTTGGCTTAGACCATTCGTGCCACTTGAGTAGTTTTTAATTGTTGGGGACTGAGGTGAATGAGTGCATTGGCAGAGGTTGACTATAGAATCTATTTCTTTCAGTCACTATGTATATGCTTTGTCAAGTTGTATTTGTTCCATATATCTTATGTCTGTGTTGTTTTGCTCGCGCAATGATGTATTTATATAAGTAGAACTTGTATGTTATCTGTCCAGATAGAAGGAATCGTACCTCTGCTGATGCATGAGGATTAACTGATTTAAAGAAAGACAAAAAGTAGTGATAGTTACTTTGGAAATCTTGTTCGCCACTCGGCATGAGATATATTTAAGTAACTGTTTCTACAAATTATATATACATGAAATACCGACTTGAGAATATAATTTTTCATTGAGTAATGTCATACCATACCAATATGATTTGGATTTCAAAGCTCTGAGAGATCAACAATTAGGGAAGAGATCACATGATTAAGCGTGGGTAAAAATTCTGAAATTTTAGTTGAGGGGGGAAAGTAAACTCTAATAGTCTAAATCTTGAAAAGAAAACCTTTTATTTTTTTTATTTTTTATTCCAGACTTTGCATTCTATGCAGTGTTTCATCTTTTTTTCTTTTTATGATAGTGTTTTTCTCCTTAATGAGCACTTTATTTGCATTAATGTTGTTTTACTGATAGACAAGTTGACTCCTTCTGCATTTGAGAAACACTCTGGAAGAGAGACTGCCAGGAAATGGAAGAATAATGTCTGGGTAATTGTTAATGGTGAGAAGGTTCCATTGTGTAAAACAGTGCTGCTCAAATACTACAATCAGGTGTCAAAAGCTGCAAATGGCTCCCATAGATCCCATAATGGTCGGGCTTGTCACCGTGATGAGTTTGTTCGCTGCACTAGTTGCAATAAAGAGCGTAGGTTTCGTCTGAGGACTAAAGAGGAATGCCGCATTCACCATGATGCTTTGGCAGATGCAAATTGGAAATGTTCTGATCTTCCATATGACAAGTATGTTTTTTTTTTCTCTTATAGTACACTCTTGCTACAAACTAAAATATAAATGAGCAAGTCATGTTTTTAATGTTGTTGGCTTGGTGTTATAATGTCCATCTATTAGGTTGATGTTTATAAATTCACCATGCTTTGAATGCATTTATTTATGCCAAATAGCACTGTCTATTTATAATTTGTTTTATTGATGGAAATGGTATGGTCACTTTCCAAGTTGAGGTAATAACTTTGATCTTTTCTTTCTGAACCTCGGGTAAAGCCAATCAATACTTGCTAGTTTGCTGAGTATTATGCAAGCTATAGTATACAGTCTTGGTGATGATGTCATTATGTCTCAAGCCGGGGGAGATTAACCAGACCTGGTTCTAAAAATATTTGGCAGCATCTTAGTGATGAAATTAGAGTTTTCTGAAGCAAAGTTTTCTCTGGTTTCTTGTGTTTGGTTGTATCTGTACCTGAGTTAGTTGAATTCCTTATACAGACATAAATGTGTCATCTGTTGTTACAAGTACATAAGGACCAATATTTCAATTTGGCCGAAGCTGCGTATTCTGAAATTATACAGGAATTCAGAAGTGGAATAGGGACAAAAATATACTGAAGCTGCCATTTGATAAGTGCAATTGCAGTGCATGATATAATAGCCTACAACTATGAATATATGATTGAAATACAGTTATTAATGATCATTTCAAGTTTTCAAAACTGTGAAGTGATCTGTTGCTTTACTAGATTGAATAGCTTTGTCTTGCAAATCACATTTTGGCAATTATTGAAAAGAAGACCACTCCCAAGGCAGTATATTTGGACACAATTTAGTTATGGCGATGTAGTAGAAAAATAGGTCTTAGTGTGGTTACTGCAAGTGTGCTGTGTGGAGACTCCATTGAACTTACTCTTTAAAGTTTATGGAGTAAAATATATTTAGGGATTTTTTTTTCTGTATGGGTCTTTTTTTCCCCGGGTTTGAAATTTGTATAAGAAACAGTGATAAAAGAAAACATTAAAATGTTGTTTTCCTTATTTCCTATTCAAGTTTTTTAAAATAGAAAATGAAGTAAAAACAAGGTGACATTTTTTGTATTAAAAAGAAAAAAGACAAGAAAAATAGAAAACATTTTCTCGAACCAAATGCAAAGGGATATCTTATTCTTGCTCCCAAATTATAATATAGCTTTTTATAACATTATTTGCCAGCATGTTCATCCTACATCTATATTAGTATATTACCACTGCTGATGCTACTTACTGCTTAGACTATTATGCCCCTCTGCAGTGATATCTTGCTCCAGTAGTCTCAACAGACACTATTGCTCATGCTATTATTATACTAGTTGATAGCTTCTAGAACTTCATTATTTGTTGACTTTGATGTATACCATCACTTTGCTCAGCCATTATACATTTACACGTTATTTCCAGTTATCCGTGCACTATCTCCATTTTCTCCTTTTCCTCCTCTTATGACTGTTCACCATCACCTTTTTATTTTAACTTTAATAGTAAACAATACCTTGCTTGAGTTTTGTACCAACGAAAATGGATAGATTGTTGCCATCACTTTGGGGGTGAGGAATCTATTACAAAATAATTATCTGAAAGCTTATGTTGTTCGGTAACAGTACTCAAGTACATAAATGGTTTTATTTTATATCCTGCATTATCATTTATTAAATTGGCCTAGTTAGACATTATTGGCTTGTTTATGTTATCTGCATGTTCACCTATACTAAAACTATATTGTTATGTATATATTTTGGAGCAATTATTAATGGTAACTTTTTCAGAATTACATGTGATGATGAAGAAGAAAGAGCAAGCCGTAGAGTTTACAGGGGATGCACTCGTTCTCCAACATGCAAAGGTTGCACTTCTTGTGTGTGCTTTGGCTGTGATATCTGCCGCTTTTCAGATTGCAGCTGCCAGACTTGTGCTGACTTTACAAACAATGCCAAAGCTTGACTCCCTTCATATCATATTCTCTGCCATTTTCTCACTTCACATCATGTGGCCTATTTATGCCTCCCCCCTCTATAAGAATGTTTAATTTGATTTTCCTAATTGCACAATCACCAGTCTGACTGAGTTCACCATTCATTGTTCTCACATTGACTGGATCATAAATTTCAATCTTAGCTATTTATTCTCTTTAACAATGTTTTTAATCTCTCTCTCTCTCCATATGTTTGTTTATAATATATCATATGATGAGAAGAAAATGTTAAAAAGTGGAAAGAGTACTACTGATTTGATATGGAATCGATGGTGACATGGCCATAATAATATAGTACCCGACCAGCTCCGTGTTTTGGACAATTATTGCCTAGTCGATTATGTTCGCTTTTTTTAGTGCTCAATAATATGGCAATGTGGTCTTTGGAGGGTTGGAGATGTTAGTCCTTGATGAGTGTGCTTGCTTTTATTATATGAGCCACAAGTTATTGTTTCAAGTATAGTGATAATGATTCGAGGAGTTGCTGTAGCCAAGGGAAAGAGTTGCTGAGCCACAAGTTTAAATGCTTTCTTCTACAGCTTGCAAGGGCTGGTTGGTTAATCTGGTTGATGGTTGAGACTTGGGGACCTGTTTGAACACTCTTTTTAAAGAGTTTTAGCTTTTTAAAATTTTAAAAAAAATGAAAACTTGCTTGATTAATAAAAACTAGTCACTGTCTATACTATGTTACAACACGTGAGATGTACATGGCAATAAAACATCTATCTTTGAGACAGTGACAATATACACTTTTTCAAAAAGATTATTATTTCTAAGACTATAGTCTATAGATGGTAGCAAAGCATCCATTTTTTTTTTTTTTATCTTTTTACCTCAACGAAGGGCGTTTTAAACATTTCCGCTGCTTTCATTTTCCAGTGTTGCGCTACGTTATATCGTTCTAGCACCCTCCGGAGGTATATAATACAGTTTAGGCATGAAAAAGCCAAGAGTTTAAAGTTAAAGGAGTATAAATGACATTTTGATTACACGAAGATAAATGATGTAGCAATATTCTGCAACCCTGCTTTATGCATAAAATTGTTACAACTTACAACTATTCAAATTAGATAATTTGCTAATACGAGATTTTGTAATGTATGAGGGTCCTGGTACGGTTTGGGCCGATTCATTCATTTTGGGGCAATTGCTTCCTGCACCCTAATTACATTTGGAATTAGACCTCGCAGAAGGTTAAAAAGGTGCACGAAGCAATTACCTTCATTTTGATAATATTGACTAAATTTTATTGTAGACAGGCAAAAACATTTGAGTTTGTAACAGTGTTTCTCAAATAAATAGGATTTTTTCATGAGATGCTGACATAATGATTAAAGTTACATTGACACCCTTTGAAGTATCGTGAGATTGTACAAAATCTCCGATTATTTTATTACTATATTAATCTTTCTTAATTTTTTGACACTCATAAATAACACTAACCCCTTTAATTATTCGAAAAACATTACGACATCTACCATGTAACTCCGTAAGGAAAGTTGTTGTAAACTTTAAAAAAAGAAAGGGAAAAATTGTGCAATCCCACAACTTATATTAGCATGATTCAGCACATTGGAAGTAGGTGAATAAACAATCAGCACCAAGCATTTCAAATTCATAATATTCAAGCACAAATGAGGCCTTTAATTGAAGATTAGGAACAAAACTACTTCAGGAACCAACCGAATTCATTTCAAAATTCGAGGCTTACAGGAAATTTACATGTGTAGTACATTCCTAGCAAAATGGCCCAACACAACAAATTTAGTTCAGTGTGCAGTAGAGCACACAATAAATAATAACCTTCACTTGGGTGGTCGCCACCCTTTCCTACCTGCACCATGAAATGTTTTTCTCCCACGATTAGCATTTGAACGCGGATGAAATTGAGATCGGGCGCCAGATATAGTATTAGAATGAAAATTCAGGTTTCTTTGGGAATGCAATTCGGTGGATGGAAAACCCTGCTGTGCAGCAAACATAGGTGGCTGACTCTGTGGAAAGGGTGAACCCATCCCAAATGCCATTTGATTTTGACCGGCAAGTCCTGCTGCATATTGGGATTGAGCAAACATATCGGGCATCCCAGGTAGCATAGTTGTGGGAAGAGATCCCTGATTGGGATGTAATTGCTGTTGAAATGGAATTCCTGGCATAGGAAACTGAGGAGAAATTTGAGGGTTTTGTGGGTACCATGGCATGCCATTTGTGGGATATCCATTAGGAAGCATGGGAGACTGTTGCTGATGTGGAAATGTTGTTCCGTTTGTCCAGACTCCATTTGTAGCAAAGGTTGGAGCTACGTTTAAGGGTGGAAGTGGGGTAGTTCCCCCCATAAGACCTTGTCCAGTGCCAGAAAAAGGAGGACAGTTTCCATGATGAAGCATTGGTGCAGCATGGATGGTAGGTGCCGCATGCTCTTTCGGTGAAAATTTCTTTCTGTTGTTTTTTTTCTTGCCATGATTTTGATCGTTTGCGCCTCTCTTTGTCTGTTTTTGCATTCTCTTGTATTCAGCCTCTTTCTCATCATCTGAAAACTCCATTTCATCAGACAACTCTTCATCATCTGCACCAGATGCATCATACCCTTTCCTATAAAGATCCTTGTTATTAAGCACATGATCAGCAAATTCTGGAACAAAGGAGATCAAGGTTCCCTCATGGATCCCCGTGGGGACTTCACTTTCAGAATTGTATCTCACAACATAATAAGGATTCTTGACTGGTCCAAAAATTTCATCAATTAAACCTAATGGTTTTCTACTTTCAGTCAACCAAAGAATAGAACCCTCATTAAGAGGGCCATGCTTCTCCACTCCTTCCACAATGACTTGAGCACCAAGAATCTGTCCAATGAGAAACTTGTTAAGTTGATTCCAACACTAATCAGTACCCTTTCTATCCATTCCTATAGTCATATTATTATCTCTACACAAACACCTAATTAATCAACTAAAGAAACTAAATTTGCAATCAATAATGGAACATCTAGGTTTCCATAAGCTTACCGACGTAACAATTCCCACTGGCAGTGTTTGATGGTGTGGTTCCAAAGTCACATCGACCGGAGGAACAGGAGGCAGATTCTGCAAATGTTAACACCAATCAAAACAATACCCAAAAAGTGCAAAATAAAATAGCATATTAGCACAGATCCAGGCCCTCTAGTTACTCAGATTAGTTCCAGCTATTAACCTTCTTCACCATCGGAGTATTGCATCAAATATCAAGAGCTTTTCAAAATTTCTTATATTCTAACTTCCTTCAATTCAAATCTCTAGCAAAGCTTCAAAATAAAAGGCCAAACTACCCAAAGTCTACATTTTTAACTTGTATGACAATAACTGGAACAAAATATCCTCCCCCATGACAAACCAAACTCAAATACACAAGAGTCTAAACCCAGAGTTCACAACTTACTTTTTTATATATATAAAAAAAACTGCTAATTCCCAATGAAACTCTACACAATCAAGTTACCAAAAATTTAATATATAAATCTAAAATTGAAAAACAAAATAAATAAATAAAAGAACACCTGAAGCTCGTTCTTTGACCTGATGGGTCCTCCTCCCACATCACCATCTTCATCATCATCCTCATCAGCCATGCTCCAACTAACCATTTTCTCTTCATCGGAACCACTTATCTCGCCTTCTTCAACTTCCACATCATCATCTTTATCATCATCGTCGGTGTCCTCGCTATCACTACTACTGTCGCTGCTGCTACTACTACTTCCGCTACCAGAATCAGAAGAAGGGCTTTCAGACTCTGAATTTTCACTTTCACTCTCACTCTCAATTTCAACTTCAATTTCACTATCATCCTTAACACCGTTCTCCTCAACTGAAAGAGAGGAACCCACCAAAGTGATCTTCTCCAAGCCTTCCTCAATAGGACCAGCACAACCCAAAGTTCCAAACTTTTCAGCCTCCGCTTCATGTGCCTCCGCCCCAATAAGGTTCTGATCAATTTCCGACCCGTTTTCGTGAAGGGAAGACATTGATGTCTCCACCCCAGTAGGGTTCGGGTCAATTTCCGACCCATTTTCGTGCTGGGAAGCCATTGCTGTCTCCACCCCAATAGGATTCGGGTCAATATTCGACCCGTTTTCGTGTTGGAAAGCCATTGTTAACTATAATAATCGGCACGAAATCGAAATCAGAAGTGGGTGGCTTCGAATTCAAAGGGAGGATTTGGGGTATTTTCGCTCTCGTCGCTTAAACCCTAGGCGCTAGGGGTTTTTGTATTGTAACCTTTACGGATGAACGAGAAACAATCTGCTATATATACGACCCGGTTCTTATTTTATTTTTTCAATTTCTTATGCAAATATTTGAAAGAAAAGTAATAATTTTATAAATTAAAAATGAAAATAGAAGTAAATAGATCATAATTAAACTAAATCATTTAGGTTTTAATTACATGTCTGATGGCTTTGAGCTTTTATTAAGCCAAAATTATAACAATTCAAAAAATATTTTTATTCATAAAATTAAAATTTATATAAAAAGATCTTTTTCTTGGACTGGACATCAAATATGCATATCTTTATTAATTAATCAATTTCTGAATGCTACAATAAATTTCAAAGATATTCCATTTTCTCATGAATTTATTTTGAATTGGGATCTTTTGGCTTAACTTTAATTCTAGTTTTGTCAAGGAAGCAATCCTTTTTTTTTTTCATTTTGAATTGGTCAAAATATGTAAAATTTCTGACTTTTCATGGAGGATTAGATCCAATAACCAGAGTAAGTCTTGAATGAGCTTCGCAAAAGCTTGATGTAAATAAAATAATTTTTGTCTTTTGTTTCCAAGCTATATCTCCTCGTTTAATTTTGGTCATTGAATAATTGGAGAATTTGATGAATAACTATTTGATTTTTTAGTTATTCTTTTCTTCTTCCTAGTCTATTAATAACATAAATGGATTCTTCCAATGTACTTGACGTTATCCCGACCTTCCTTTGACTTATCACCAATAGTTTGTTTAGGGTTCCAAATTAAATGTTGACAACTAAACACAAGGATTGCACTTGCTATAGGACTTAACCTAACACCTTATGGCATGAGCTAACAATAGCCATGCACCACCCATGTTTGTGTTCCCCAAGGCACCCCTTTCTTTCAAGAGGATTCTTGGCATGTCACTTTTGCTTCTATTGTAACAAAATACTCCCTTTTTATGTAGAAAAGACATGTATCAATAATTATGATTTTACGTATGGACAATTTCTCAATATCTTCTCCATTCGCAACAAAATCTTTTCTTTTTGTGATGGTAAAAAAAACATGCTTTGAGTTGGAATCCCATTCTAACTAAGGATTCTTGTGGTTTTAGAGGATCTAACTACAAGATAAACAGGAACGAAGAGCTTGCCTTGCCCTTCTTTTTTTCCACCCGACTCTTCGCTCTTAAGAATATTGCTTTTAAGAATGAGTGATTGTCCTTCTTTGACCCTTATTTTCCAACTTGAGAACAGACAACTAATGTGTTTTGCTTTTTGAACAAGGTTTTATGATCAGTCTACGACCCCTAGATGTCGAATACGTCCTTGGGGTGATCTCATAGTTCATATGGGTGCGGATCAGTGCTACTGTTGGCATAACAACTGGTACACCATAGGTTGGCCTAACCCAACCCTCTCATACTAGGGTTGGCTCCTTGCAATTCTCCTTTTAACACCAACAATAGATAGGAACTGAATTGTCTTACAACGTTCTAAACCCAACTCACATACAACTTGAATTGGTGAACAACCGAAATCTTGGGACTTTCTTCAACCCTAGGATGTGATGAGTAGAGACAAATTTCCCCTTTCCCCAATCCATGTTGTCTTTTGAATCCCTTCATCTATCCAACCCATGATTCCAAATCAACAAACTTATTAATCAACTCATGAATTGAATAAACTAATCTAATGATCATCAAAATCTTTCATATTATTCTATATATATGTGTGTGTGTGTGTATATATATATATATATATATATATATATATATATATATATATAATATTCTAGAATAGAATTCTATTTTTGTTAAAATAAAAACAAATATTAAAACAAAAACAAAGAATAATAACTTTATTATTTCAATTTATTTAATTTTGAATTAATACAGAAGAAAATAGAAAAAAATATCTTCAACAACCACAAATGTTGGATGTAAAAATGAATCGGTAGGGGAGCGTTTCGCCTTAGAGTGAAGGACCCGCGTGAGCAATGTTGGACGAAGCGGAAGTGAGAATGTCGACTTGAGTAACACAAACGTTGGTGATAATCTAATGTCTCGAAAATCAAAGGGTTCCTCTGCAAGGTTTGTCCACGGTGAATTGAGGCCTAAGATCAGGCGAAAGTAATGTGAAAGAAAGTCAGATAAAGAGAAAATCTTTTACGTGAATGATAGGTTTGTTGTAAAGGACAAGAGGTTAAAACTCCATTTCTTTCACTATCCTTCATTACTAAGATTCTATAGGTATTTGGTACATATATATATATGTATATGTATATATATATATATATATATATATTAATACTAAATTGGGAAATAAAAAAATGATACCCTTGCTTTTTTAGGGTGATAAGGGATAGAGAAAATGCCTTAAGCTAAAGTTTGAGTACCAGATGCTATAACATTGAAGTAATCCATCCATACTCTCAGGAAAAAGCTTGAACAAACTTCAACAAATGGGTACATGTACTTGAAATCGACATAGGTGGGTAGGTTGAGACTACTAGGGGCGCGAGACAACTCTTTGTAAGGATTTTAGCAAAATAGTCTTATAACTTCGAAAGAAGGGGTGCTTCCTCACAATGGGGTTACCCAGAATCTTACTTATCAAATTCTATCATGTCTTTCACAATGGAATATGACGAATTCACCATAGTGTATCTAACCCATGCATAATATCACGAAAATTTGATACAAATCATATCAATATGTTCATTTTTATCATTTTATATTTTTCAGCTACTTTAACGTATCAAATACTTATAATTTAGTAAGTTAGCTTAATAGCTCTGAGTTATCAACTTTTAGTTAAATTTTCAGTTAATTTTGTGAATAGCCTATATGAATGACTTTACGAATGACCCATAATTCTACTACAATGATTGTATACATCCCAATACCTACTCAAATTCAATAATAAATTGAGAGTCTTAGTCTCTCAAACTCAAAAGAGTTATTCTTAGATTAAGTTGATTCTCCCCTTTAGAGAGAAGGAAGTGTAACTTATACCAATCATTACATTATTCAATGATTTTATATAGCATGATTATCATGCTTATTTGAATCAAATTTTATAAAAATTGATCAATAAAATGATAAAATGATTTATATTTTACTATATTTATATATATATATATATATAATAATATTAATAATAAGCTTTGACTTATACCATTGAGGTATCAATTTTTTTTATTAATATAAAATTTTATAGATATTTAATAATTTTTATATTTGTGTTTTTTTAACGTATACTTCTGTTTTAGATGGAGTATGATAACAAGTTATAATTATGAATCTATTAAAGGTGTTACATGCTAATGTATTCCTTCTAAAAAAGAAGTGACTGTAGGTTAGCAAACATATGTGTTTTAATTTTTCCCGTGTTGAAGATCCTTGTTTGTATGGTATGAACATTATTTAGTATTTGGTGCCAAGATTTTGAAATAAGTCTGTGATATGAGAAACAATCAGGGTGCATATTGACATTCTACAAATGGCAAAGGGATATTGTAACATTTGTAAATCGTAAGGGATGTGCATGTAATATGTGTAAAATACAGTGAGTACAGTGAAATATTGGTAAAAATAAGGGTGTGCAAAAGAGGGAATGAGTGTTCTATTAGGTCACTCATGTGAAGGATAATTTTGAGGGGTAAAAATGTAATTCAATTTTTAAAACGAAACTTAGTTAACATCTGTACACAAAAAGATGTCAAAGAAATGGTTTGAAACCAAAGCATGCCATTTGTAATTCATGTAAAACATGAGATATCATTGTAATTAGTTCCAAAATTAAAATCACATTTTTACTAAAAATACAGTTTAAATTACACATTGCCACGTGTGCTCAAGGTCAATGAAAAGGTTCACATATGCACTAATTTAATTTGGGCTCTAGTTTTTTACAAGATCACTTATGGTCAAATAAGTTTTACAAATATTCACTAATTTTTACTACAAATGGTAGAAGAATTAGAAGCATTCTCTAATTTTTACTCAAATAACAGAACTCAACAAAAGTTTTAAAGTTATTTTTAGTGGCCGCATTTTATTTTTCTACTCACAATAACTATCATTTTAACTTAAAAATATTTTTTAATAGTATTTTCAAGATACTTATATTTAAACCAAAAACCACTTTGTTCAAAATTAAAATTAGAAAAGGTAACTCTAATATAAAATAATCTAGTAATTATTTTTTTAGAGAATTTTTTTAAAGAAAATTGGTTTTATGAGAAACTATTCATTTTAATCAGATTTTAAATTCTGTTCAGTTTCTGATTATTTTGAAAAGCTGAACAACCACCTAAAAACCTAAAAGAAGTGCTTCTATTAGAAAAGCAGCTGTAAGAAAGGATTCCTAAATCACAATTTATTTTTACATTTGAATTGGATAACTTTTTACCTAACATGTTGAAACTTAAGCACTCCTAATTGATTCACTTGTTTGTTCTTTTGGTTACTTTCATCCGATAGTCTAGCCAATAGAACGTTTAATCCCACACGAATAGATGGAGTATATTGTTAACAAAAATATAAAAGAGACGCTGAAATAAATCATTTGTAAAGGGGCTATCTCATACAATGATTTCTATATATGCACAACTAAGCTTCTATCTTAATTATCTGGTTTGTGACGCGCAAAGTGTGTAAGGAAAACTGGTAACTCAAGAAATCTTTTTTCGGGTATATAACCATTGGGAAAACAAATGTAAGTGCCATGTCATAGAGCTGCCATCATTGTGCCTCTGGCAGCCTCACGTTTTAAAACTGTAGCCTTGCCACTGCCACGGAAGTACATATATACTTGCTGCAAAATATAAAATCAAATAGTCAAACAAAAAGACACAAGTAACTTCAGGAGAATTACCAAGTTAGATTAAGTGTTAATATTATAAAAACCTGTATAACCCAGATGCTCAGCACTGACTCGAGACAAAAAAAGCCAAATCCAATGAAGTAGAATATCTGCAATTCAGCACAACAAATATTAACATCATCTCAATGTGAAATCATAACTTGAGAATGCATCCCTTTGGTACAGAATAACTATATCCAACTATTTATCATCCAAGGTAGGTCATTATTATAAAAGCCAATATATACGCAATTGAAACTTACCCCAACCAATGCATTGTCGCCCAACACGTCAATCGCAGCCAAAATGCCTCTGTCCACATCATAACATAGAATACAACCATATTAGTTTTAGTAGAAGTAGGATAAGAAAATAACAAATGTATTTGTCATATTGCTGATCTACAACAAAATCATGGAGAATATACCATCAACCCTGACATGACAATATAATTAATTGATGATTATGAGATAGTCATTAATCATTATATTGAGTAGATACAAAACTAAACAACTAATACTTTTGTAGGGTATACTGCCTCCAACTTATGCACCTCCAGTTACATAATTAATGGATGAAACCCCAGACAAAACATAAATAAAGCTCAAATAAAAGACGCTTCAGCCCTCCCCAGTGTTTTCCTTGCCTCCAGAAGATCAAATCAGGAAAAGACTAGTTACAGAGGAATATCAGTTGGCAAAATATACCCTGTAAATGCAAAATTAGAAGGACACTCACGTGAGAGATTTTCCTTTGAAGATAATTGGTGGAGCAACTGCCGCTAAAATGCAAAAGGCAATGTGCAACTGCTTGTAGAAAGAGGGGAAAAAGAAATGAGCACTTCACAAAATTAGTACAGAATTAGGGACTACAGAAGTAAAAAAGATAAAACTTGCCATGTAAAGCAAGAAGAACCAGCCAAATTTCAGAGCACTGTCAGTCCTGTAACACGTGATGGCACACAATTATGAAACAGAAACAGCATTAATTTGGAACAATAAAATCAATAATAAACTAACAAGAATTCAGATAATAGAGTGATTACTGCTCAGAGTATAAATATTGCTAGAAAAGTATTAACATATCCATGCTTTTTTAATGTGATTTTGAAGATGGTTATGCATTTACAGACTCCACCTGCCTCTCCCATTCATCTCATTTCCCCTCTTCTTTTGGTGTCCACTTCCAAATAATAAAATCAGATCAACTTATTGCTGAAGGTAAACTTTGAGTCCACGGAGCTTTACAATCTAACACAATCACAGTATTGCCTTTCAAATGCTCACATTCTTCCCACACATTATCCTGGTGTACACACTGCTCTAGCAGTAAAATATTTGATGATTCATAATTTAGCTTAAAGCTAAGCTTCATATGCATCTTTTTTTTTTCCTTTTCAGTTAAACAAATAGGCTGAAAAACTCTTAAGCAGATATCCCTGTTCTAAACTACAAAAATTGCATTAAATCTGATTGAACACTACCTCATAGCACGATAAAGAGGGCGATACCACAACACATAGGATCCTGGAGCACCAGAAATAAAATAGATAATTGCAAGAAACCAGATGGTTGGACCTACATGGAGAGACAAGTCTGTTAATTAAGCATGACTTAACAAGATTGATGCAATATCCAGTTGCAAGACAAACCTTCTCCTTTGATCCAAGCAGTAGTAACTGCCACAATATTCCATAAAAGACACAGAACCAAACCTGCAGATATTACAAAGTTGAAAAACTAAGACTAATACAGTAATTAAATTATAAATTATGATTAAAAGATATTTACGCTGCCGAAATTATGGGGATTTAGATAGAGGAGGAGGAAAAGAGAATATGTTAATGTTGAAATTATGAAATATAATTGATATTGATTAGATGTGATGTAAAATACAAGATATTAACACCTGAGTATACTAATAGTCTAATACAAAACTCTAGTTGAAAATAGTTTGATTTTCTTTCACTTAATAAAATATCGAACACTTAATGTGTCACTTCAAATGCTAGCTAGATCTTATGTCATGAAAACAAAGGAAGCACTATTTCTAGATAGTTTAATAAATGAAGGTTTTTCAACACTTTAAGTTTGGGCAATGCATTCAACAAGTATATAACAATAAAATACATGGCAAAATTACTAATTACTTACTAACTCCATCAGGAAATATGAAGTGAGAGACATGCAACTATGGAAGTACTTTTTTATTTTAAGTAAAATATCAATCACAGCTAGTTTTGTTGCTCATATAAGAAAATGCCTTAATAATTTGTATACATCTTGTGAATTATACTACAAGTTTCCATTTCATTTACCAACTCAACTACAAAGTACAGATTACTTCTCATCAAGTTAGTAGCTAGTTATGACTTAAAACATTCTAGAAGACAGTTCTGGAGTTCAACATACCCAACCATGTTGTAAATGCAATGTACTGGATCCTTTGAAGATGTATTGGTATTTCCTTTGCAATGTCATGATGAATGATGGGAAAAAAAGGTGGCCAATTTTTCTCCTCTATAACTATTCCAGCTGCAAATGGAAAAAATAAATAAATTAAAACACCAAAATACAGACATCACTCTAGTTGATTTCTATAAGAATAGGTGAACTCAATCAAATACCTCGTGCTATAGCATCTTCCCTTCGTTTTAGTTCCTACAGAACATTATAAGATAATCAATTTCCTGATTACAACAAATGATATTGTAGCATAATGGCTAAGTTAATTCATAGTAAGGTTAAACTAAACAAATGTAGCAATAAAAATCAGAAATCACAATTTTAATTAATGTACTGAACAAGATTCCCGACAGAAAGTTTACCCGCATACTAAGTACTAATATACTAATACAGTAATACTAATATATTAAATATAAGAAAAAGTGGCCACATATCACATAATTGACATAACCCACTCTTGCTACCAATTAGGTCCCTGATTAACTTAGAATCTCTAGATTCATTTTAATTTATTTGCACATATATAAGATAGCAATATAAAATATTGAATCTGACAAACCAAGTCTCTAACTCATATAAAAGTAAGTTGTATACTTGGTTCTAAAGATATCAAATGAGATATCAAAATGAATCACCTGTTCCCTTCTTTTCAATTCAGCCTCTTTAGCTTGAAGTTCCTTCTCCTTTGCTTTTATGTCCTAAAATTAAGAAGTACATAATTAAACCTTTGGTAAACAACAACATTGAGACAGATAGTTTTGATATCTATTTCAATATTTTCATAATCTAGCCTACCTTTGCATTATCAAGGGGGATGTCAATAGTTGCCCCACGATCGTAAGGCTCTGGAGGAAGGGGCGAGAGCCTTGAGTTTGCAGAGGGAACACTTCCAGTGTTCTGCAAATTCAAACAAATACGCAATAAGTTAATTAATATACAAGGCATTTTCTCTTCTTCCTTTTACATTTATGCTTAAAAGGAAACACATTAAATTTTAGGAAAAGGACCCCAAAGAGAAAGTAGGAATAAAAAGGACACCAAATCATCCTGTTGACAAATTATTGGAAAAGAACACCATAATATAATAGCAGTGCATCACTCTAGATTCAGTAACCCCCTCAAATGCCAAAGGAAAAGAAACAGAAATAGCTAGAAAAAAGAAAACCATTATACAATGGCAGTGCACTACCACAAACTGGTTCCCAATTTCATGACAAGAAAAAACAGCATAACATAGTAGCAAGTCAGTCCAAAATTTAGCTCTTGACCATTTGGTTGTAGACTTTTATGACCTTCTTACTACGCAATCAATACAGGGAAAAAGCCTATGCAAACCAAGGACACTTAAGACAGCCTTCCAAGGAAACTGGGTAAAATTTGCTTCTTAGCCCCAAGTGCAAACTTTACACAGAACATATTATTTCCAATCTCCACCTCAACAAAACCCTTCCTCAACTACTACATTAAATAAAAAATAGGCTGCACTGAGACAATTGCCTTCCAACTTATCTGCTACCCATAATGTCTCTGGTGATCATAAGTCATAACAGAAGACATTGAGCCATTCTGGTTATCCACATACTCTTGCTATTTCATAGTCCTTTTCATAGGCTACAAAAAAACTTAGTAAAATCTCAACTCAAAGAAATTCCATACATACACATCTACCCTTCTAAGTTAGTAAACCCTGTCCTCACTTCCTACTTCTTTGCTGATGACTGAACCTGAGTCCAGAACCACCTGATGTCTTTGAAAGCTCCATCCCGCAGGCTCTTATAACCTGATGGTATTGTTACATCCATCCTTCACAAAAAAAGAAAACCCTACTTACATCTAGAACCTGCCTCCACAAATCATCACTTTCATGTGAATAGGAAAATAACTCCATGACCATTCACCGTGAAGTTTCATACTGAGATCTCATAAGTTTCACATTCCTAGTTTCCCTACTTGAATGGAAGAGATGTCTTGACAGCTAACCAAGTGAAACTGAATATCACTTGCCCTCTTCAGAGGAAATCAGTTCTCATAATCATACCCCACAAAATATCCGCAGTAACAGAGATGTCATCCATTTACAACTTTACAACCTATTGTACGGGAATCACTTCAAATCTTGTATTGAGCATTAATATCACTCTTTCTCAATGAGAAAACGTCAATTCCTGACAATCATGGTAATATGAAAGAGCATTATCACTGAATTCTTGTTCTGCCAAAACTCAATATGATCCATTCCACAAGTAAAAATAGAAAAGAGTCCCTTCTAGCCTTTTGTATTCTGCAACAAGCAATAATCTTCAATAACTCAACAATGCAAATCAATATTTTTCAACATGAGTGTGCCATTACTATAATAAAAATTACAACCACTCTCAGAGAACTCGTACAAAGCCGTCCAGAGTAACATTACCAAATTACCAAACTACCAATGGATCCCTCCCAACCCATCAAGTATATATAAATCTATAGATTAATTATGAAGGGGGAAATACCACACAAATATCAAAATTCGATATATTAATTTCCAGACAGTAAGACCTGTAATAGTTATCACCCTTGCACTGTTGCACAATCAAAATACAGATGATACATATCAAAAGTCAACAACCAACTGATTCCTTTATTTGTTAAAATATTATTTCATAAAGTGATGTATTTTACTGAAACAAATCTCAGTTAGAGGAAAAGGAAAACTTACAGTAGTATAAAATGCACCTCCACTATAACTTGATTGCCCTGACCCTTTTCCTTTAGCTGTTCCATCCTAATATTATTAATAAAAATGTTAAATGTTTTGGTTCTTAGAATAATAATCAAATAAGCAAGACAAAAAGAACTCAGCATATGTGAGGTGGCATATCTGAAATTTCAAATCTACAAAAGCAACAATCATGTTCATGGCATAGTTAGATGAACATTTTTCATTTAATAATCACTAACCGGTCAACAAGAGTATAGAGAAAAATTATGAAAAGTCAATCTCTATTCATTCATTTACGGAATGACTGATTGAGAAACTTGATGTTATTGCATACTTGATTGTTTCCTCCCCATAAGACAGAATCGTTATGTAAACACACGTTTAACCTTCTTTAATATCATGAGATTTACATATCCGTTTTATTTGTGAGGGAGAACTACCAGAGTAATTAGTAAAATGCTATTTGATTTTTCTTAGCTAGAATTTCCTTTTTATACAAGTGTGGCTGTTGGCCCGAAATATTTGGTTTTCGTCTGACCACTATAATATCATATAAATACATTTCAAAATTGTATTTTATGTTGAAACTTGAAAGCATATCAGCAAAGTTAAAAAAAAAAAAAAATCAATCGATGGATAGATTTTTCAACGGAGAAGCTAGTGACAGAGCAAAATGATAAAATTTCTTTCAATTTCAAGTAATCATGACTTAGCCAACATATTTACAAATTAACTACATTGTTTAGCCAGTCGAAAAATTTATCCCGAGACGAAACACTGTTTGCGATGGTTCTTCGTCTCAAATCCCTAAATCAATTTACAGCATTAATCACGTTGGAAAAAACTATTCCACCGTTAAATAAACAAACAATTCAAGTCGTTCAGCCTCATAAAAAGTCAGGTGCATTAACCAAACTGTAAAATTGAAACGAACGGTTAAAATCAAAACTAATTAAAATTCAGTTACATGACTAATAAGATTTTTTTCTCCACTGGACTCTTACGATGTCACTAGATATGTCTGCGGTTCGGCAATTAGTTAAAATGTTAAATTACACATCCAAAAATTCACGAATGATACATGAGGCGTTCAATTAACGAACGATCTCGAGTAGCGGAAACAGATCTAGGAATCGCGAAAAAACGATTATGAACAATGAAAAAGCGAATCGAAGGAGTTAGGGGAAAATGAAGACTAACCGCGAATGGATTAACCTCGATTGGTTCTTCGTCGAAGGGATTGGGATCGTAGCGACTCATGGAATCAGAGTGATAGAGAAAAAATGGATGTGATTGTTGCTGCAATGTGTGTGTAACTGAGAGAGAAGGCGTTGGAATCTACGGCTTCCTCTCTTCCCGATTCTGTTTCTTTCTGACAAAAACTTCACACAAACGCAAAATCTGCATGCGTCCTTTTTATAACCGTCTCCTTCACTTCACTTCACACTTTTTTTTTTTTTTACTTTATTTTATTTTGAGGGAAATTTATTTTATTCTCGTTTTTTATTGACAAAAAGGTTATACAGCAATCTACACCCTAGAAAGTCTTTATACAATAATTTAATGGATTTGTTGATTTTTATATCATATACGATAAATTTATTAATTTTTAAAATAATTATTTAAAGTAATTTAAATAATAATTTATAATTAAATAGTGATGCTTTTTTATATTATAAATGTATGGATATTAAACTATTTTTTATTTAAGAATTTTATCTTATTTTTCTTTATTTAGAGTAACTTTATTTTATTATTAAAACTAGGATATATTTAAGGGGGGTGTATTGGATTAAGATTTCAAAGGATTTTAAAAGACTTTTTTATGATTAAAAAGTCTTGTGGTATTCAATCAAGACTTTTATAAAATATAAACAAATCTTGTGGTATTCAATTAAGACAATAAAGATTTTTTTTTCAGGGCAACAAAATCTGTTGGTATTCAATTGAGATTTCTTACCACTTTTAAAATGTCTTTTGGTATTCAAAAGTAAATAGATTTTGATGGATTCTTTTGTGGAATGGATTTTGAGAGACTTTTTAGTTAGAAATACACATAAAATACTCCTCCAACAATCTCACCCAAACTCTTGAGACTTTTCATAATCTTCCAAAGACTTTTTCTTCTCCTGCCGAACAAGACACAAACCACTACCAGGTTCATTCTCTTACAACTTTTCAATCAATTTTACCTATTTTTTTAATGGCAATCGATAGTCAATATTGTTCATACTAAATGTATATTACGCAAATCAAAAGAAAAGGGTGCTGTATATACTTCAAGATTTCGTATTCATATTGTTTTCAACGTCCAGGCAATGAATATGCATCAAAAGAATGGCAATTGATATGCATCAAGATTTCATATTGCTTTTTTTTTAGTACTGTATCTGCAAATCAAAATAAAAAACTCTTTTTTTTTTCTGTTTCTTCAACTTGTTTTTTTACAACGTCCATTATTATTATTATTATTTTCTTGTGTTATTATTAAAATGTTAATTATTAATGTGTTATTATTATTTTTTTGACAGCGTGTTATTATTATTATTATTGTGTTAATAATTTTTTAATTGTTATTGTGTTATTATTATTGTTATTTTGTTAATAGTTTTTTTTTAAATGATTTTATGATATATGAGTATTATTTTTATGGAAAATGCTAACATGTGCCCTTAAGACACTTGTTAGTGTATTATGTATAGAAATTTTGTATTGAAAGTTGTGCAATTTACTTTTTTAAAAGTCAAAAATTGTTGTTTTTAAGACATAGTTACTATTGGAAGTATCCTTAACATGTGCCCTAAGTGCGCATGTTAGCATGACCCTTATTTTATTATTAGGTAGTTTTTTATTGGTTTTTCTATTGAATTGTATATTATTCGGGATATAGTCACTATACTTTTGACAATTAGGAAACAATAACTATTTTTGTCAAATAACTAGTTTCTTATATATATATTAGCGATCAAATGGGGGATTCACAAGAAAATAACAAAGGAAAGAGTAGAGACAAAGATAATTATGTATCTTGGACTATGGAGGATACCAATGAGTTGTTGCACCTCTTGGTGGATGCTATGAATAGGGGATTGTGTGATGCCAATGGGTCACTTAGCAAACATAATGTAGAACGAATAATACTTCCTCAACTCAATGCAAAAACTAATAAATTCCCTAAAACTTATAGTCATTATTTGAGTCGGATGAAGTGGTTTCGAAACCAGTATAACATGATGTCAACCCTTATGCGCAACAACTCTGGCTTTGGATGGGACCCAATTGGAAAAACTTTCACTGCTCATGAGGATGTATGGAAAGATTACTTAAAGGTGAGCTAAGTTCATAATCTTTTAAATATATTAATAGTTATAAATTTAGTAAATTATAATATTTGTAGTATATTAACAATGATTTTTTTTTAGTCCCACCCAAGTCACAGCAAACTTCGAGGAAAAAGTATGGTTGATTATGAGTATTTGAAGATCGTTGTTGGGGGTGGAGTTTCTAGCGGGAATAATTCTATATCAGTCGATCCAGATGATACTGATGCAACAACTTTTGAGCCAGAAAATAGAACTGTTGGGATAGAAGAATTTTCATATGATCCTAATAGTGATACATTCATAACACCAAATAACTATGAACCAGCATATCAGCCTCCATCACCAAACCAACCAAGTCCACCATCCCACCCCCTTTAGATTCAGAGGTTCCCATAGAAAAACAAAACTGTCACAAGGTTTAAAATTTCTATCGTTTTTATTTTCTTTATTCAAACATTATAATTTATTTATCATCTTTTTCATTCACTTTTGTAACTTCCGTTATTTTTTTGTTTAAAATGTATTAATCTTTCAAAATCTTAAAAATCCATAAAGTACTTTGAAATCTTAAAAATCTGTGTTAGAAATCCATTAAAATCTTAGGTTAAGAATCCTGATTGTAAAAAGTCTTTTAAAAAAAATCTTTTAAAATCCCACAAAATCAATACAATCCCACATAATCTTTTAAAATCTTCAAGATTGTTTTTGTCAAAATATTCTCTCAAAATCCCAATCCAATACACCCCCCTTAGATTTGTTTATTACCTTATTAAAAAAATGCTTTGTGTGTGATTTCCTTTAAAATTAAAAAACTTTCATCAAAAGAATTTTTAAGAAATTTTATTAAAAGAATAAATATTTTATTTATTAAAATTTTTAAGCATTATATGAAAGTGATATTATGGTATAAGATTTTTTAAAAAATAATAATTCGTGTGTCATATTTTAAAGAGAAAAAGGAAATTTATGTGAAAATAAACAAAATTTTAAAAATGAGAACTTAAGGTGTTGTAAATAACAATCCTTAACTTAAGAATGATAATTCACAAAACATTTTAAAAAGTTAAAAACGATTAAATTTAGTCAATTTGTTCCAGATGGACGAAAGTTTAACAACTAATAATGGCCCTTCAATATATTTAAAAGAAAAATTAATTCTTTAGTTCCTTTTTAGATTTTCAGAAGTAGATTCGGATGTTTATAATAATTTTTGACATATTTAATTTAATTTTTATCATTTTCATTTTATATATTAGTCCTAATATTTTTTTCATCTGAGATTTGACTATCGGTTCTTGTAATTTTCATTTAAGTTTTATTGGTATGTCTGGTTCATGACGGTAAACATTTTTTACAAGAAAGAATGTTTTTTGAATTTGATAAAATTATTACAAGCAATAATTTTTTTCTTTATATATTTGACACATGTGAAGTATAAGACATGATCTCAAGATTACTATTAAACAATAACAATTTCACATTAATTAATTGATCTATCCGCAGATGGTAATTTTACTCATTCTTTTTTATTTGTCAGTATATCAGACTTAAGTTTTGCTCATTATTTTTTATTTATTGATATACTAAACTTTATTTTCTTTTATGAAAAGAATATCCTTATAAATTTATTTATTAAGGCCAAAACCTAAACCTAGAAACAAAAATCCAAGTTTATTCAAGTATGAAAATGAGACACCTAATTTGTAAACGAAAAATGGAGATTTTCGTGGCAAAAGTCTTGTAAAAGTAGCATTGAAAATGAAATGCATTCTTGCACCTCTTCACCCCTTAAAATTGTTCAACTAAGGCTAACTTTTTGGCTTATATCGTATTCAATAAGCCACTCAAACAAAAAGAAAGGCTCTTACGTGGCATCCAAAAGTTATGAGTACAAAAAAAAATTAATGTTCAATTGTTTTCTGGGCCAGTAGTAAGATTTCTCTTTCAGTGCATAAGGGCTTGTCAATTCGATTTAGCATGAAACCTCACGTAGAAGACATTCTTTGTCTAAATGTTTAATCATGCAACACATTGCATAAACCCTCAGCCAAATTTGGTTTGATGCTGATCTATACCAATCGGTTTAAACTTCAACTTCAGATGATTTTTTTTAATTGGCATAATAGATTGTTAAGAAAAAACATAGTTTAGAATTTGAAAATTTAGAAATTAGAACATGATTTAAATAAAATTCATCTCATGTAACCTTTTGCTAAATAACTCTGGTCTATTGTTTCAATAAATTTTAAATAACTTTTATAATTTAAAATATTTTGACAGAAATTTTGGATTTCTGAAAAGGAAATTTAGTACAAATACTATTTCGTAAAAAAATTATGGAACAATGTGATTGGTGAATGTTGTATAAATGAAGACATTTATTGATATGGAGTCACCATAAAATTGTCTTTTCATAGGGACTCATCATGAATGATTATTGATTTCATCTATTTCGAACTCAAATTCGTAAGAATTTTCTCTTACTAAATAGTAGAACTGAAATGTTAAAGGAGTCTTAACTTGTAAAATTTTGTTAATTTTGGCTAAATTTAAAAATTTACTTGAAAGATTATATAAATCGATTGAAAATATGAAACTACTTCATTTACCTATTTAATAAAGGTCTTATACCTTGATAAATAATAAGTACAAAGATCAAAATTAAGCTAAAATATAAATACATTCTTTATCATCCAAAAATGTTATACTGTTGAACAAATTTCCACTAAAAAAAACAATTATTAGGATAAAAAATCGTATTGAATAAAAGTATAAGAATGAATTGTCTAATTTAACCAAAAACAAACATCATAACATAATAACTTTCAGAAAGAAAAAAAAAACATAATAACCAAGTAAATATGTTGGATACAAAAAATTAGAAATTGATTATTTAGTCCTGAAAAAAAAGAAAATTGTTCTCAAAATCCTAAAATTTTGACCTTTAGATCTTTTTAATTCTAAATTAATTAGCATTAGTTAACACTACTAAATGCTAACATGATACATCACATAAAATGTTCACATTGATATCTTTTTCCAATTTACATAAATAATCATAAGGAGTATTTTTAGTTTTCTATTGAATTTTTTTTATCGACCAATATTAGTTGTTAGTTTTATTAGATTGTTAGTGGAAAGATTCAAATCCACAACCTCTCTTCCTCTCTTTCTCCCTTCAATCATTGAATCTCTCTTTCTAACCACCAAATTAATCTTATAATTTCAATTGTCTATCGAGATTAATCTCTTTTGAGGGATCCAAAGACACTCATAGGTGAATTGCCCTCTCTCAACTAGGTTTCTTTATATATAAGAATTAGAATTTGAACACATGACCACTTATTTAAGTAACTTGAATATATTACCACTCAAATCAACCATTTGTAGTCACTATTATCATAGAGAGAATAATCATTTCAATCCTTGAAAAATTAGATGTTGGTTTCTTTAAATCTGAAAGGAGGAAATTGGTTGGAGGTTTTAAATCTTCAGTCCGTTAGTCATTGTACATGTGTTAATTAGTGGTAGCTAATACTTAAGGAGATGGTGATGCAATACTGGTTACATAAGATCGTCCATGTAACATCAATTTTATTTCTTAAGAAGATGACTCAAACTTACAAAAGCAACAAAAAAAATATCAGACACCTTTAGAACCTCCCCCTCCATCTTTGTTTCTTCTCCACACATTTCCATGATTCACACGCCAAAGATCAATCTCAATGTAATCCCCACCAAACCACGAGGTTTCCCTGAATCATCCAATGTTTGAACATCTCAAGTAGATAGCTCTGAATTGAAATTCCCACTGTATTAGAATATGTACAATATTCTCCTCTAGGAGCTTACCATTGAGGAGGAAACTTTTGCGTTAGATACTGAATAGAGTTCTTCAGCATTAGATACCTTAACGATGAACAAGAACTGAATGAAGTATCCAAAGAATCACAGTGTCAGGTCATTGCTCAATCACAATGTTGATTTGTTGGTGTTTCAATATAAGATTATGTTTTGGATAAAGTTTGGAAAGTACTTTTACAAATTTTCAATATACATCTCTGAATTATAATAAGCAAAATGAAGAAAGAAGAAATAGTTAATTTGAGATTAGGTATTTTTAAAATGAAATTCAAATATGCACTAAAATTGACTAGGGAGGATTTGGATTGTTAGATTGGCATGGTCGGGCAGATTAAAATAGAAGTTTTGAAAGAGAAGGAAGGACCTCATGTGATCACGAGACATATATTGTTTTAATTCTTTTCTTTTAATTATTAATTTGGGAGGCCTTGATTTGTTTTCGAAGTTCACATTTTTATATTTTTATGATGCCCATGCATAACTAATATGATAATATCCATGTTAGTCTTTATCTGATATTTTAAGAAATTCACTTTTTTATATGGAATTCTAATAGAGAAAATATAGCAACAGTTTTCTAACACCAAGCTGTATTCTTTATGTGGTTGGTTGTTCAAGTTTGTAATCTTCTTTTGTAGTTTTGAGATGCTAATTCTTCTATAAGAGTGGAGCTTATGCCTACTGTTTCAAGTGAATCATTTATTTTTCTGGTTGTGTTCTTTTTTCATTTTTTAAGCATCTAAATCATCATCATTTTTAAGATAAACACAACCTCGAATATATCTTATGTAAGACTCAACATGCAAGGTCAACAACCCATTAGAGTTGATTTAGAGGTGAGAAACTTTAGTAGTTTATATGAAATCCTAGATTCAAACCCTATTGCAAATTCAAGGTTAGTTAACGCAAGAACTAAATTTACTGACAAATTAAAAATCTAGATACCTTGATAACAATTATTTTGGTCCTAAAAATGAACAAATCCTGATCTTTCAAAGACCAAAATACAATGATTGTACCCTGACATCTTTTTATAGTGTACAAAGAACAATCAATAAATTACAATGCTTGTCTGTGATAGAATACAAATGATCAACAAACTTTTATTACGAAGGATGAACCTAAAAAGCACAAGGATGCCAATACGGAATTACATTGCTATCAAGAATTTGGAAACTATTACCAAACAAATGGGTTAGTTAGCACGCCGCTACAATACTAATATGGCATATTTTAGTCCACTATGAAATTATCAGATATCATAAGACTACAAATATGATGGTTGGTCACTACCATTCTCTTAAGTTTGATTGCACAAAACTCTTGGTAGAACTTGGCATGTGAATGTTGAATAGGTTAGTAGGAAATAATGAAGCATGGAGACAACTAATTGGGCTCCCCTCAGATAACATGATATCTCTACAAGTTGATATTCAGCAAGTGGATCTCTCATCTCTGCACATTATGATAAATTCACATACAAATATCACTACCTTTCTCATTTTTCATTTGATTCACTTTGCTGAGACTCCTTCCTCATCATATTTAGTAAGTATAGGACGACCTCGGACATTGCTGGCCTAAATTCTGGCTCAGACTGCATTACATACATTCAAGACAAGAAATTAATTCCATAGAATAAAGATAAATAAGCAAATAATAACTGGAATTTAAGTTCACAAAGACAAAGGGTCACCTGAAGGCATCTAGAGATAATGTCTGCAAAATTTGACAATGATTTTGCTGGGTAATTTCCATTTAATGAAGGATCAACCATCCTTGATAATGCATCGATATCATGAAGTTGGGGAACTGCCCATCTGACCAGAAATTGCTCCCCTCGTGCTCGTGCCCTGTCCAAGATATTCCAAATAATGAATCAACTGGATAAAAAGCCAAACAGATTACTGATGTACTTTGATTATGCATTCTCACCTATCGTGCGATTGACGGCCAGTCAAAAGTTCTAACATGATCACTCCAAAGCTGTACACATCACTTTGGTATGTGTAAATTCCAGACTCAAATTCTGGCGCTCCATAGCCATAGGCAGTTAACAGGTTCCCCGAGAGCTAACAACACAGAATATTAACAGACTTATAATGCAAACTACATTGACATATTTAATGATATGCTATTCAACAATAAATACTCCTACCATAGCATGAGGTACATCAACAGTCCCAGTAAAAATTTAATCATTTCCCTCATAATGTCGAAACAACTTTTACAACATCAAATCATGTCTTACCTGACTGACTGATCCCGAAGCTATTAATGGAGCTAGACCACAGTCAGAGACCCGCACGGATAGATCATCATCAAGGAGAATATTGGCAGACTTCAAATTTCTATGTACTACAGGTGGCTGACATTGCTCATGCAGATATCTTGTTAAAGGACAAGAAGTATTAGATTTAGCACCTCAAATCTTGTATTTTTAAATACCTTAAAGTAAAGAAATCAAAGTTACCAACCCTCAACTTCCAATTATGTTTTTGCATAAGCTTCATTTATTTGTCTAGAAAATCCTATAGCTCTCTAAAGAGACTGAGAAAGAGATTTCTTAGACAGATCATTATTTGGTCAGAATCAGCAGCTTATGTTTTTGGGTTCAATTGGTTCTTGAAATGGTGTTTAACTATTTATAATCTCTTTCGTACAGAGAATAGAGCATAACGTATTTTGAAAAACTGTAAGATCCACATCAAGAAGCATTTAGATTTGAGGATAAGCATGATGTTTTACCAATTTACACTTCAGAAAGTTCTAGTTTTGAATAAATACTTTCAGCTTTAAATGAATTCATTGAGGAAAATTGAAAAATTAAGGCAGGACAAACTAGAATTTGAAAACAAAAAACTTTGAACCCATTGTAAGCTACAATAACAAGCTTGAGCAATTTCTTTTCTTGATGATAATGGTTACTTGACTTACTCTAAGGCTCTAGCTGCCCCAAGTGAGATCCGAATACGAGAATTCCATGAGAGTCTTGTTTTGAAGTCATCATCTGAGTGGAGTGCATCATACAGTGATCCATTACTGCAGTACTCATAGATTAGAAGCCTTTGATCATGCTCTGAACAGTATCCAACAAGCTCAACAACATTTGCATGCCGTATTTTGTCAATATTATTTATCAATTCAATAAATTCATCATCCTTCTGGTGTGCAGAGGCTCTCTTGTCCAGTTTCTTTACAGCAAGCAACTGACAAATTATAAAGAAAAAGGCAAGTGTCAAATATGAATCCAATGAAGTGATAACACAAAAAAGATTTTTTAGCAAGTGAAAGGGAAACAGAGAGACCAGAATCAACAAGTGATCCACAGATATTGGTAGTTAAATTTGATAGATCAATATATGCATTTAGCAATTTACCATGTCATCCAATAAAATATAGAATAAACAATCTTATATAGTTTAAAGTTGTTCAAGAAGCATGGAAGTAGCAGAGACCTAAGCATTTGTGTTAGCAAAAAGAAGAGGGAGCCATGGATGCATAAACCACAACTGCATTTTGGAGAAAGACTTCTCGTATAAGATTTTTTCTTTAAAAAAAAAATTCAAATGTTTGAAATATGCATTATCATGCAAGAATAACCATCAGAAAACACACCACAAACTGCATCAATAAAATATTTGCATGCTTTCTACACTATATTTACCATCAGACTAGAAATGTTGAAACAAGAACAAATAAGAAGACAATGAATATCATCTGTTCAGCTAAATGAAAAATTGAGAAACTACCAACCAAAAAAAAGAAGACAAAGTATCAATCACATTAATGTAACCACTATTGGCTATTTAAGGGTGATAAAAGTCAAAGAAGACAGAACACAATCAATATAATTAATAATCAACAATCCTACCTTTCCATTAGGAAGCTCTGCTCTATACACATTACCCAACATGCCTCCTCCTATAAGATTTTCTTGAGAAAAGCTATTTGTATACTGTTGAAGGGATGCAATGGCGAAAAATTTTGCAAAAGTGGGAGGAGGAACTGAACTTCTAATGGATGGATTCACAGGATTGACATTAGTCCCACTGCGGGATGAGGCTGGCTCAATAATCACCTTCTCAGTAGGAGGAGGAGGTGGAGGTGGAGGCGGGGGTGGAGGCGGGGGAGGGGGAGGGGGAGGAGGAGGCATTGAATATACTTCTAGAGTACTCGTATCTATCTCATGCTCTACTGGCTTTGGTATTGTTGCCATTCTATTTCTATGCACATCCTTCTCTTGCTCACCCTGTGGATTTGGAGTAACCCAAGTTCTCCTGCTCTCTGCTTGATGACCCTCTTTTGGCTTTGGAACATCCCCTACTGGTACTGTTGTAATAAATTAAAATTGTTTAAAAATAAAAAATATTTAAACTGGATAATCCTTCCAATGGACAATTAAATGTTAGATAAAAAATTAAATGAAGGACCAAGGTATCTTTATTTGCCTTTTTCCATTTGACTAGGTGGTTGGACTAAAGCCTCATAATCCCTAGCATTTTGTCTTTCACCTCCATATGCACCAATTTGATGTTGCTTGGACCTTCTGTCATCCCGTTCTCTTCTGCTACACCTTGGAATAAAGAGAATAAATCCTAGTAACAAAATAATGAATCCCAACACACTAGCAATAGATATCCAAACCACCCTTTTTGTGGATTTTTTGGATTTCCCAGTATGTGATTCATTTACTGCAGTTGGTCCATCAGCCTGTTTAGTAGGTACACGACCAGAAGATGGCGGTGTCCCAGAAACAGGAGTTCCGGGTGGTGCCCCAGAAATAGGAGTTCCTGGTGGTGCTATTGCTGGGGAGCGAGGTGAAGAAGCAGGAGTTGTAGTACCATTAACATTGAATGGGTTTCCAGCTTGTCTGCATAACAAATATCATCTTCAATAACTAAAGCTACAAAATAACTATATATTCTTCAAAATCAAATTTCTGATGTGATCAAAATCAGTAAATAACAAGAATAGAAGAAACTTCAAACTAGGAATAAACACTTCAATTTTCTCAATAGTCACAGAAAAAAGATAGCCACATAAGATAACCCAAAACTCAACCTGAACTCAGTCACATAAAATAACCCAAAACTCCACCTTAAATCCTGCTATTGTGAACTGGACGATAGTCTGATGACCACTTTTTTAAATGCACCTTGGCATTATCATTGTCCTATTGCTAACTGCTAAGTATTATTATCCAGGGCCAGAATCACTATTTTAAAGCACCAGTATACACCACACAAGCTAATATCCTCATCTCCAATCGGGGTGCAAAAGAAGTGTGTCTTATCTAAATTGGAAATTGTGAGAAATCTTGACTCTTGAAACTTTTCATAAATAGTGTTTCTTTTTCCAGGCAAATTAACTGAAGGCAACATGTAATTGGTTATTTAATAGAGTTGCCATGCTTCTGAAATTCTGCCAAATGCCCTACATCAAAGTATTATTTATTATTTATTCTCTTTCAGCCTTATATGTTCCTATTTTTGCTTAATTGCAACACTGGAGAGCTATGAAATTAACAAGGATCAGATAAAATTTCAAGACTTTGATTTTCCATATTCATTTTCACATTTTCTAATTCAAGATATTGTCCCATTTAAGCATAAAGAAGAAAAAGACATAAAGTCCTTGATTTTGTAAGACTTTCACCTGAAGGCAGGGATGCTTAGCAATTTTGGAGGTATTGGGCCAGCAAACTGGTTGTTCTCAACATTCCTGCTCAAACAGGACAGAATAATCACAAATTTAAAAGAGAATCAAGCAATACTAGCATTTAAATAGACAGCATCTAATCCTATACGCATTCTAAAAGCTATCCAATCCATAACAAAAACAGCTTTATAAACTAATACATCATGAAATATGGTTTAAGAGAATTACAAATCTTTCAGAGGAAGGTCTTGCAAAACATCAAGTGTCCCAGAAAGTTGATTGTTCTGTAAGCGTCTGCCAACAAGGAAATAGTGAGTTTGCTTGATACAGAAAATAGGTCATAATTTGATCTTGCCAAGAAAAAATACTAACAGGGTGGTCAGAGCCAACAAATTATCCATAGAAGGAGGCAATTCCCCACTCAAATTATTATGAGATAAATCTCTGCACAACAGTTAATGCCTCCATCAAATGTTATAATGTATAATGAAGCAAAGAATCTTCATTCAAATTGTCTAAATTAAAATGAGGCCATACAGATTGATCAATTGTGTAAGTGACTGAAAAGCATCTGGTATTTCTCCAGTTAAAAAGTTCTCATTAAGAGACCTGAAAGGAGATAATTCAATATAATTTGGATGAACTTGCATAATGTTTAATATCATTCAAATTTTAATATAAAACAGGAAAAGCAACAAGCTCACATGTCTGTCAGTCCAGTCAAAGTGGATAAAGAGGTCGGAATACTTCCAGTGAACTGGTTGGCTGCAAGAAAACTGCAAATACAACCCATCATGTATTTTTGCACAAATTGTTGGAAATAGCTAATATCACAGAGTTAGGTTATTACGTACAAGTTTCTCAAGGTAACTGGCAAACTGGATGGAATATTTCCTCCAATGTTGTTGCTGCTTAGATCACTAACTCCAAAATACATAGCAAATAGTAAAGAGGTTGCAGAAGCAATTTATGTGTACTATGAGAAGAATGACCACTGAAATTCATGAACCGAGGAAAATGCTATAGATGCACAAACATACACATGTTCATGCATATGCACACGGATAAATGCAGAGAGAGAAAGAATTCTATTTACATTACTGAGATTGAAACAAAAGTTGACAGTTTATCTCCCAGTTCTCCTCCCAAATTTGCACCATTTAGAACTCTGTCATAAATAAGATGATAAGAAAATTCATCATCATCTATATGAGAGATGTCAATAAACAAATCAACATGAAGAGTCAAGCCAAAGGGATAACAATATAACATACATTTTTTGTATGAATGATCCATTACACAGAATGCCTTGCCACCCTTCTCCACATGGATCTCCACCACTAGCAACCCACCCAGGCAGAACAGGGGATCGCAATGCAATATATAAGCTATTAATTGCAGCAACTGATACAATCAGAAAATTTTAGAACTCCTAGACTTCAGATATATGACAAAACAAATCAAGAATATGTTAAAAGCAGTAATTCATAAATTTTCTGTTCTAGTTCACAGCCACACAATTCAGTTACCCTCCACACATCAATCAAGACAAGGCAGAACATTCTAACATAGCACAATCAGCATTCAATATCAGACCAACTGAACAAACAAAACAAACAACAGAAGTCTTTTCCCACCAAGTGAGGTTGGTTACATGGATCACACGTTGCCATTCGGACCAGTTAAATACCAACAGACCAAATAGACATTAAAGCAAAAGGGAAATAGTAAAATTATAATACCAAATATTAAATCAAGGACATTTCAACATAACCATTAACTAAAGACTGAATAGGCACAAGAACACAAATTGTAACAGTTCAGTTTAAAAGGGGAAGTACGTTATCGACCCAAAAGCATCATCATAGAACACATGAAATCCTATTTGATTGCCGGTAGATATGAGAGAAGAAGATAAACTTCAACCACCATTGAAAAACAGTGAAACGCACACACACAAACAAACTATAATATTAAAAAAAAAAAAGACCCAGAAGACTGCACTATCAGCTAACCACTACACCTGTGTGGCCACAGAATCTTCTATCATTCACTACGGAGACCACACAAAATGCCAAAGGCCAGAGTAAGAATCCTTACCATCAGTGGGATCAGTGACTGCACTTGAAGTCTGAATTGTGCAGATATACAGAAATCCCAATAGAACTTGTCCATAGATCTTCACTCTCTCCCACTCCAAACCAGATCTCTTCCAACCCATTGATCTCCACCTCAAGCTTAATCTTCAGCACACAACTCTCAGTGAACCCAATCACAGAAGCATCCTCCAAACAGAAGAAGAACCAGGTCAACTCCCTTGAAGCTATTTTCCACCACCTCAATAAATCCAACCTACCAAAAAAAAAAACACCCCATGATTCCATTCACAGCATAAATATGCAAAACACACCCCCAAGATCAAAAACAATAAAATAAAATGCACACTTTTGTTTCAAGCATTAACCATGACCATAAAAAGATAAAATCTGAAAAATTAAATGAAATAATGAAACGAACTTACTTGTAGAAAAATTAAGTGAAGAGCAGAACAAGGTTGGCAAATGCTGAGAATTTGTTCTGAGATTCTACTAAGAAGAAGTAGTTACAATTGCTGGAGGAGTGCTGAAGAAAAAATAAACTTGGCGTATGAGATTGATGAAAGAGAAGGGAACGTAAGCACACACATAACATTGCATCAAAAAGGGAAATTTAGCTTATAATAATAATAAATAATCAATAAACTAATAATTATTGTTAAGTAGTTGAAACTTTCGTAAAACCCTAACCTTTGTAAAAGAAGGAGCTGGGAACAAGGAAAAAGGCAAAGGCAAATTTGGAAAGGTACAATGACGAAGGTAAGAGGTTGTCTCTGAAACACACTCTCTCTCTCTCCCTCTTCTTCTGTGTGTCTCAGTGTTCTCTTTCTCTCTCTTTCTATAAACAAAGGAAAAGGGTGTGCAAGAAAATGAAGTCAAGTCATATATACCTACTCTGCAAAAGTTTTTTTCAGAATGCAAGAGTTATTGTTTTCACGCGCCCAACGAGGGCGCGTGCATTTTCTTTGCTTTGCTTGTGTTCCATGCATAATTAAGATTATTATAATCTTAGGAGCAGTTTGTTTAAAATTATAAAAATGTATTAAAATAAGTAATGTAAAAACATACTTTTTAATAAGCAGATACAATTTTTAAAAAAAAATAAATAGCAACTTTTTTTTTAAACAAGAATAATTTAGATAAATATACTTAAAAAATACAAAAAATTGCTTATTTTATTAAAATAAATATTTTCTTCAACAAATAGATTTAAAGAAGCTTATCATTAATCCTAAATTCTTTCCAATGTTGTTGTTTTTTAAATACTAATAAATACTTATAATACTCATTTGTTGTTGCATGGTTCCACTTTCGTATGTTATTTTCTGTCATGGAATACATGTATGTACATGTTCCCCATTAATGGTGCGCCTTGGTGTTGTGTCGTTGGAAATTATTCCAACCTTGAAGAAGACCTGAGAAAAGGTAATCTGATTCCAACCTTTTTATCTCCTTTGTTAGAGCACAAGTCAGTAGCTTGTTCAAATTAGCATATATTCTTTCATATAAAATAAATTATCACATTATGGGTATTGTCACAATTATAAGTATCTTTTAAAAGTTTAACCGTTATACATGGCTGCTGGTATAAAAAAATTTACATCATCAACTAATTAAAAATTATTATTAATACGATTTTTAAGTGTATTTGATTTCCAATTGTAAACCTTCAGATCTCTATTATTGTTATTTCTTATTTTTATGTTTTGGAAAGAGAATTTTTGTTTGCATTAATGCAAGTGGATTTCCAAACACATTTATAAAGATAATTATAGTAAAATTAAACAACTTTTATCATATATTTAATTTTAAAGCATGTATGCTTTACCTGTGAGTTTGTTGCGGTGGTATTTTGAGAAAAATCCAACAAATTAATGAATAAATAAAGGAAAAATATACTTTGGCCAAATCTCATTTGGAGTTTGTTCAACAGATTATCAAACATGTACTTAGTTTGTAATTGAATGATAACAAATTATTTTATATCATTAATACAGTGTTAACTTGATTTTACTAATTAATAAAACATTAAACCCCTGTTCTCAAAATACCTATATCTTTTCTTATATGCATCTGTCAAAAATAATATTTTCTTATATGCAATTCATATTTCATCATTAAGATACCCTCGTTAAGTACACAGTTCAAAATAAGAAATTATAATCAGACATATATAACTGAATACGTATAATTATAGAAAATGTCACACGTTACCTTTCAGTTTATCTTCGCACAAATTAGTGTATAATTGCACCATATTATTCTTTATGTTTGACCAAATTACAGAAGTTTTATACACATTGGAACTTTAGGACACAAAAAACGCACTAAATACTACGTTATTAGTTATTAGCATGTGTAAGAAGGTAGGGCAGGCAATTGAATAAGCTAATTAAGCATCATTCTCGGCATTCATTTGGCAAAATGGTACTACTATATATGTTGGTACCCTTCTTTCAATTAGCACATGAGTGAAGTTGACTAAGTTTATTTCTCCACCTATAAATCTTATGCTATATATTATCAGAGATTCAGAGTGACGGATTTAATAATCTTAAATGCTAAACATGAAACCTGGGGTAAAAATATGTAATATGCGATTTTTTATCAGTCATAAAAGAATATAATGTGTGGTTTACGTACACAATAGTGAGTGTATCCAACTTTATTTTAAAAATCAACTAGAAAAATATGAAATTAAAAAAAAATCAGTTTAAAGGGAGAAAAAAAATGGAAATTTATAAATAATTTACCAAGAATGTATAGTTTTCACTTTTCAGATTTTCCTTCCTAATTTTTTGGACGATGGTTGCGCTTCGCCGTGGAGACTGGAGTGTTTCCACCTGCTTCAGATGCGCGTGGGGTGATCATGGAATTTATTAGAATATATAATTTGCCAAACTGTAATTTTTTTTCTTTTATTATTATTACTGTTATAAGTCTTTCGTTAAGAAATAAATAATAAAATATTTTTTAAATTTTTTTATTAGAAATTCATTAAAAATTGTGATAGAGCGTATTAATATTAAATATTTACTTTTAATTTCTTAATCAAAATCTTTAAAAGCAATTATTAATATTTGCTTTTACAAAAATGCCTAATAATTGAAAAAGGTAATTAAATTGGAAACTTCACAAATTAAGATGATTAAATTTAAATCTTCACAAATTAATATTACTTACTCTTATATGTTTATTTTCATTTTCGTATTTTATGTACTAAGTTTTCTATTTTGACACTTGTTCTATAAAAATTACATAGATCTAATTTAATATGCAAACCATACGAAAAAATAAAAGTGACAGGAATATATATATATATATATATATATATATATATATATATATTAACAAAAATTCTTAAAATTAATAAATATTTAAGTCTTTTAAGTTTTAAGCATGTTAAATTAAAGTTCCCTTATTAATTATATGTATGAAAAATGTTTTATTGAAAGAGGAAAACCACACTTTAATGATATAGATGTATGTATTTTAAGAGATTTGTGACTTTTAGACAATAATAAATTTCAGCTAATAACAAAATAATCTATAATTAACTAAAATTTAAAAATCTTAAAATGACAATGTACTAAAATTAAAGGCTAATATAAATCTTCACACGCCCTTTTCATGCAAATTATTACTTATGTAATATATATATATATATATATATATATATATATAAAACATAAATTCTATGTCTAAATCTTTTAAAGATAGACAACATACTCTTAAAAGAAGTAGGATCCAAATAAACCGTAATAATAACAAACAATGAATGTTTAATAATTCATCGTCTATCTTCAAAGTGAAACTTTGTAAGAGACGTCAGTTTCTGAAAGAGGGGCTCACGTGCTGTATTGAATGATTATTATGGGTTTCGTGATGCCTAATTTAAAAGCCCACTGAATTTTATGAATATCCACTTCTATAATTGGTTGGATACTGATTTTGATTATTACAGGTTCATGCTTGTTTTTTAAAATAATGCATCCTCTTACTATAAGCAAAATAGTAATACTTCCTCCAATCCATAATTAGTCATTAAGAAGAAAAAATAAATTTAAAAATAATTGTTATGTTACGAAAAGAAAGTCATTTTCATAGCCATAAACAAACAGCAAAGTGATACTAATGATAAAGTTAATTTAATAAAAAATATTTATTTATGTAGTTTTTTTGTCTAAAATAATTTAGAATGATAATTATAATGGAGCAGAAAGAATATTGTTTTTAAGAATTTGTATAAAAATACTATTAGTAATCGAGTAAAACAAACCGTATAAGTAACTGCATTTTAGCTTTCAACTCAAAAACTCCAAAGGCTTTCAAAAAAATCATTGATTTTCATGAAACAATGATTGGATTTTAGAAAAGTGTATAGAACAGAACAAAAAGACATCAAATTAATCAAGATAGTATATGATATTTTTTGGTACATAGATATTATATGATTTTGAAAACATTATAACTAAATTTACATAAACAATATATCAAGAGAATTAATGATAATCAAATACAAATTTGGTAGAATGTCATCATGACATTTTATCCAGGACGAATTTTGAATATATTTTATATGAAAAAATAACCTAAATTTATTCAAAAGTTAATACTTTAATCTTAATTTAATCTAGTACTAATTGCATTTTTTTTTCTCGCTAAAAATCATCCTGTTATTTTTCTTTTTTTTTTTGGGTGATTTGATGCTATTTGTCGTTTTCTTGTTTGTTTTTCCTTGAAAATGTGAAGCATCGGGCAGCAAGAGGATAACTATTACTAGAGTTTCCAAGTCATTATTACGTGGGAAGAATAATTTCCACGTTGGAAATGAAAAAACAAGAAAGAAAAAGACCAAAGAAGAGGAAGTCAATTTCATAGCCATCAACAACCAAAGCGACCGTTATGTTATGAAAAGGAAGAAGCAACGAAGAAAAAAAAAAGCTAAAACGGTTGGCCATCTTTATCTCTTTATTATCCAAACCAACTTGTCACTAATCACGGTGCTTGGAATCTATGTGATGTGCACTCCACGTATCAATATTCAATCACCCCCACGCTTATTGCTTAATTACTTAAATCTATATATGTGATGCTTCATTCTTCACGAAGAGTTTGTATGGTTTAGAGAATAAAAATAGAAAATAAATTTTTAAATTAAAATATAATATAAAAGATGTGAATCCAAAAAAAATGCAAAAATTTCTCTCTTCTTTATCAAACATTAAACAAAAAATGAGTTAGCTCGTCAAACAAAATCAACAGGTTTGGTTATATTTTATTTTCAGTCTCATGTATTATGATTACGAGATTTTTCTTCTCCATATTTTAATTGCATTAATTGAGTATTTGACTTTCTAAAATACGGTACATTTTCTCTTATTTAATTGCATCGATGGTACAGTATTAGGTTCTTTAGCTATCCACTATTTCATTTAATATTTTGGTCAATGATTTCTTGAGAATGAAAAGACATTCTTTTACTGTTAACTGTTCTCATACAAAGAATAAAAAACTGTCCAGAAAGAAATGTTCTCATAAAAATAATAATTTACCTAAAGTATATCAATATGATAATTAAGTTAATTTAGTCATAGTACTCTTTTAGGTTATTGTAGCTTAAATTAATATTCTATATTTTTTCTTGGTGTCTTATATTTATTTATTGTCATGTTATGCTCAGTGTTTTGTAAGTTAATTCCGTTTAATTGTGGATAAATCGATCAGGATGACGAAATTTAATTGAGAATAGGAGAAAACTTGATAAACTCACTTGATGTAATTAGAACATGTGGAATCAAAAATCATATAATCACACTGCTAGACTAAAAACAATTACATCAAACAAATACCTAACGTTTCATTTCATTACATATAATCACACTGCTAAACTGGGTGCTGAATCGATGGGACCATAGGGGGCTGCTATGAGGCCAAATATTTGATGAGTTTAGATTTTTTTTTTTTTTGGGGTGAATGCACGAGTTTAGATTTTGAATGTTCTTTTGTTAAATAACACGATATATTTAATATTATATGAGTATAGAATATTTTTATACAGATATATAGTAATTTATTTTACCGTAATATCTTATCGATGAATAAAATAATATGAGAATAATTGATTCAATATTTAATAAGAACTTATTTTATCACAACATCTTATTGAGGTGACCGATGGGTGTAATACTAGCTTAATTGGTAAAATGCACTTCGTGAGAAATGAGTTAAGTTTGATTTTGGTTCAATACATCTTTAAGAAAGAACTAAAAACTTTAAATGTGATCAAACTTTAGATCAAGAATCAATCTTATAATTAATCCAAATGATCAAACTTTATAAGAATACATCGAGATCTTACCGGAAAATCAAAAGTCTTAATTACTTAGTTACCAAAAAATTTTATTAAATGGTTTTATAAAAACATTTTGTACTAGTAATACATGTAAATTAAATTCATATTTTAATTAGTCATTTGGTCGTTACTATTATACAAACTTTATCTTTTAGTTTTATACTAATAAAATCATCTATTTTAATCCTTATAAATTTATATGGTGGGAATTAATTAAAAGGGATAAAAATGATATGTACTTCCTCCCGACTGAAATATATGAAAAAAAATTGTTTTACACCTATTAAAAAAGTAATTAACATCATTAATTTTGATAGTCTCAATGAAAAAAAATAATTCATTTTCTAAAATATCCTTTAGAAAATATCCTTTACATTTAATTGCATAGGACAAATAAATAGAAGGTTGTAAGAAATAAAACTATAAGTAAATGAATCATATTTTGGATATAATATCATTAAATAAAAGAAAATTAGTTAAAATTTACTTATATTTTAATTAGTCCATAACACATAAAAAAAGTGCTTATAATTTATAAGGATTAAAAATAATATGTATAGGGATTAAAATAGATCATTTTTAAATATAGGGATTAAAAAGTAAGGTTTGTGTAACCATAGAGACTGAATGAATAATGAAATCTTATTTTAAAAATGAAAAAGACATATTTTTTTATTAAATATAATGGTATATATGATTTTTATATATTTCACCGCCTTTAACTTTTTTCCTCTTCCGTCCTTTATTTATTTATTTTCCTGTTTTAAGTCTTTTTTTTAAGGAGTACGTAGGAGCACTAACTATGATTTTCATTCTTTGATAATATAGTTCCAAACCAACTCTTTTTTTTTTCTTCTTTTTTTGTGTTGTCTGACTTGTTTCTAATAAGCTCAATCAAATACGTTAGATCTTTTTTCTCCCAATAGTAAATTTTGTGTCTTTATTGTCACTTTAGTCATGATTAAGAACCTTATGAATATTCGTAATAAATTTGTAACTGAAAAAGGGTAATTACTTACATGTTGAAATAGGATATGAGATGGTATTTATTTGTAACTATATAGAAATGGATATAGATATTATAGTACCTATTTTTTCTTATACATGTCATATATATTTGATTATTTATTTATTTATAATTATAATGTGTTATATTAATAAATAATATTATATATATATATATATGATTTTATGTAAAAAAATAATTATGTATCTTTTTTGTAATTAATATTTTAACAGTAACCGACATAGAGTACTGGAGTGAAATTTTAAATTTAATCCCTTTATTTTTTAATTTTTTGTGACTAATCTTCTATTAATAGTTTTAATTATTATTTTTAATAATCTAATCTTTAGCCTTATTATCATATTATAGTTTCTATTAGTATTAATGGACCAAAGCAATATAAAGACCTGGGAGATAAGCGTATGCAAAAATATGAAAAAATTAACTATGATGATAAGGTCAAATATCTTATCTATTTGTGTTTTTTTTAATAATTTATAATATATAATTATAAGTTAATTAGTTTTAATGTATTCTTTTTTTACAAGTTTTAGAGAGTGTCGTCACCAATAATATTCAAGTTTAATCAGAGTTTTTGTTAAACAATAGAACATTAATTATAAACTTTAAGAATCACTATATTCAAGTTGAATGATTATCTTTATCATTTTTTATTTATGACTTAAGTTTAGACAAATCAATGTACTATACTTATTTGTTTTTAATATTATGATGGGATGCTTTTAAAAATATATTTTCTAAGTTTAAGAATATATTTTTAATTTACTTGTAATAATTGTTTTAATTAATTCTTTTATTAACTTTATACAAAAGTAAAGTGTGAGTCACCAGAGTGTGAGTATATGTATATAGGTATGAGTACAAATATGAATTTGGGAGGGTGTATTTAGATGAAAGTTAAAATTATCAGTACAAATATGAATTTGGATATGAGAATTTTTTTAAAATACGAATATAAAGACTACTTTGCTTAAATCTTACTCATTTTCATCCTAACCACGTAAACTAATAACTTATAAACTTTCATCTAAATACACCCTCTCATTTGTCAGTGCAATGTGCAAATTGATTGTTTATCTAACATAACTACAAATTATAATAAATAAATATTTTAAAATATATAAATTATATTTTAGATTTATTATAAATAATTATCTTAAACTACAAGATTATTTTAATAACTGATATTTTTTAAAATATCAAAATTAAATTTAAAAATAAAGATAAAAATGATAAATTGAAATGTTGAGTTTTGTTGGAGATGATCTAAATGAAGAAAAAATCTCAAATCATTATTGCTGGAGAATAATTCGTAAAAATATTCTCGTTTAATATAGCCATTTTAATTTTTATAGACAAAGAATATAAAAATTGGGAATTGATATTTTTTTCTCTAAACTTTTAAAGATTTTTATTTTTAGTTCTTAATTATTTTTTTTATTTTTAATTCCTTAACTCTTTTTTTCATCTTTACTTTTAGTTTTTTAAAGTTTCAATGGACTAAAAATAAGAACTGAATGAAGTTAAGAGAATAGAAGTAGCTAGGGGCTAAAAAAAGTTAAAGGACTAAAAATAGATTAAAAAATAGTAACTAAAAATATAAAGATTAAAAAGATAATAAATTCTAAAAATTATGTTAAAATGTTTGTCTTCAAATTCTGCATTTACATGGACATGTTGCTTTATGCTATCAAGTAGGAAGGAATAAGTACAAAAATGACACCATCATCTTAAATAAGTATTTTCTTAGTTTTACATAGATCAAGAAAAACTAGTAAATATATGAAAAATATTAATGATTTTAGAAAACTAACCTTAGTACTAATATTATATTGAAACAATTATTATTAAATTGAAAAGTCAAATACAACATTAATTTTGAGATAATTTTTTTCTCAAATCTAATTCGTATTTTGAGACAGAAGGAGTACATAATTTCTACAACTACTCTAAAAAGGGACCAAATGTCACACACCCAAAAAAATTGCATTTATATGTGTGAACATTCCACACACAAAGTTTTATTCTAGCCATTCCACTTGGCACCATTGAATTAATAAAGTCGACTTTCGTCCGTATTTGATTAGTGTGTCTTGTAGTCAAGCTCCCTTTTACCTTTGCACTCCAGGGCTATTAACTCATTTGACAAGTACACCAAATTTGTCACAAGTAGTAAAGTACTCGAGTGTTGAATCCACATGGACTTTGTTTGTATTTAGATTGATGCAAATTCAATTTACAAGCAAGAGATCAAAAATTTAAAATAACAGATAAAGAAAGATAAAAGATGCGAGATAAGATAAAAATTTAAAGATAAAAATAGAAGATACAAAAGATAAAATATTTAAATTAAAAGATGATAAAGATAAAGATAAAAATAAAAGATAAGATAAAAAAGTAAAAGATAAGAAAAAAAATAAAAGATTAAGATAAAGATAAAGAAAGATAAATTATAATGTTGGAACCTAACCTGCCTTATTTTCCTAGGATGTATTATTTTAGATTTTTCTCTATCAATTTGGTGGATCTTCTTCCTACCCACATTTGTTAGAATACTTGCTCTTAACGTCTCAGGATGACAAGTCTATTTTACCTATCTATCTCTCAAATGACTTTACAAAGACTCAATAGATAAAATGCATGGGCATAATGCAATCATTCTATGTCTAACAATAATTTTGTTAAGATATATCTTCCTTTTAGTTCTATTAGAAATTATCCTCTGTCGAACGACTAATCCCTAAAACTGATGCATGTAAGACCTTCCTTGTATTTCTATTAAGGATTACCCTCTGTCGAGCAACTAACCCTTAAAGATGATACAAGGATGAATATGAAGTGTATAATACATCTTTTGGCTTTTTAGGCTTGCTCAGCCCTAACAAAGGGTTTAGAAACTGATCGAAGAGAAGGGATGAAAAGACGACATAAAAAGAAAGATTTCCCCTACTAGAGATACTCAGGCTTAGAATGTATTCATTGGAGAGCTCTAAGTCTTTGAGTTGGTATCTTTTTTCCTTGGCTTGACTCCCTTTTTATAGTTGTTGGAGTGGACTTGGGCATGATGCAAAAAAATTTCCTTATTCATATTTTTGATATTTTCTGGATCTTTTTCGCTTTTAATCCCTTTTTTTTATATCTGCAAGCCATAAATAAGAAAAATATCAATTCCTAACATTTAAGCCAAAAATAACTACTAAATAAATATTTTTAAAGATATGTTCAATATATTTTTATTATAAAAAATAGTTCTTATTTAGCAATTATCAAGGGCTAATATTCGTTTGCTTTGAGGAAACCTTTGTACACCTCCATTACCTTTTGGGAGGCCTATGTCCCATAGAAACTATATACCTGAGATTGTCCCCTTCAAACTATAGGTCCTAACACAATGTTAGAATTCTAGTTCTTCCAGAATGGTATCTCACTAATGGCTCTAGCCCCCCAAGAAGGAGGCCTTCTTTGTCTTCTACTTAATCTGCACAAGAAAAGCCCAAATCCCAAGAAACAGTAAAGCTTCATAGGGTCTTTTTGTCCAAGTGCAGGTAGTCTGCATCTTCATAGACAAAGTTATAAAATTAACCCCTCTTTGGCTTTTTATACGGACATCTATACTATTATTTGCAATTTGAAAAAGATAAATGGTAGAAAAGGTTATTTGATTTTATTGACCAAATCATCACTTCTAGTATTTTTGTCAAAATATATTCAAACCAACTAGCTCTATTGTTTACAATTATGCATTTTGGGGGGGGGGGGGGAGAGATAATTTGAAATCCTTTACCTTATGTTTGGTTTAGATGAGAAAAATAAAATAGATAAAAATAGAATAAAGATAATTTTAAAAAGGAGAATTATAGTAGAAATAAAGTGATATGTTTTATTGTTTGGTTTAAGAAAAATCAATAAAAAATAATATTATCAAGTTGTTCGATATGAATGAATTAGGAAGGAGATAATTAAATAAGTGTACAAAAATATCATTGCATGTGCCCTTATATTTGTTGTATCTCTAAAACACATGTGTCTTGCATAAGCCTATTCGTCATCTGCACCATTTTGTAGCTCTTGGTGCTCAGTGCACTTATTCTCTTCTAAAATTGTGGCACTGCCGTCGTGTCGTTTAGAGTTGTGGAAGCAGAGTGGTGGTGGTGGTCGCAATCTTTGTTGTGTGGTTGATCCTATCCGGGAAACGCAACATTGTCGTCGTGTCTATTTGTTCAGGATGGATCCTCTTCAGAGGCATTGCCTTCTTCATGGTCGGATTTCGGCATCTTCTAGGAGTCGTTGGAGTGTTCAAGCTCATGTTGGGCGTCGTTTAGGAGTTCAATTAGGGTGTTGGTGGCAACGAGAGGGGCTTTCAGTGATTTAGCGTTAGTGGCTTTGATGTTCATGGTCGATGGCGCTTGCACCTTGTTCTTCATCTTCTTTGGCTTTGTAAGTAGGGGTAATAAAATATTTTTGCATTTTTCATTGAATACCCAACTTTCTTCGAAGAGAGAAATGATGCATATGGGACCCATAAATTTCAAACCTATCTCTCATATAAGTCACACATATGAAATGAGCAACACTTGTTTTCGTCGTCGCTAACTTATTTATGTCGTTTATACCAAACATAATTCTACAAGGGTGTATATACATTTTGTTTAGGAAAAGAGAGCTAAGAATGGAAGGAATATAATTGATGTAATGAATAATGCGACAAAAGAAAAGGAAAAAAAAATGTGTAAAAGAAAATAATATGAAAATATGATAGTTGTTAACATTAAGCTGATGAAGAAGAGTTTAACTAATTTATGTGAACTTGTATGTTTAAAATCTATTGCCACCATCGCACCAAATTTTTTTTCAAGGATTCTCATATTTTAAAAATCTAGTTTTAGCTATAGTTAAAAAACAAGAGTTTAGGTAATGCTTGGTTTGAGTATTTATTTTTTGTTTTCAATTTTTATTTTATTTTTTGAAATAATTATTATTTTCAAATGTTCAAGATTTATAAAATATGCATTAAGAAGAAATTATTCTAAGATATTATTGCATTTTCATTTCTTCATAAAAGACTGAAAACGTTCATTTGTTTTTTTTCAATTTTGGGACAGTTTTTGAAAATATCTTTAGAAAAAATGTTTTCTAAATTTTAAATAAATGTATTCACTTGTATTTTTTGTCTTCTTTAAAAATGAAAATAAAAAATACTCGAACAAAGCATCACCTTAGTTTTATGATAAAATTTGAAAATAGGGCTTCTTTTGTAAGTATGATGGAAAAGAATAAGTAAGACAATCACAAAGGCTAGGGTGCCAAAGCCAAAGAAGTTTGGCACCGTGCCAAAGTAACTTGGACCGTTAAATCCCCTAAAATTTTGAATCAAAGGTTGTTATCCTTTCTTCTTTTCTTTTTTTCCTTTTTATTTATTCATTTCCCCATTTACCTTTCAAATTTTCTCTCCTTCTCTCTCTTCTTCTTCCTTCTGCTCTTTAATCCCTTTGCCTCAACAAATAAATAAAAAATTCTTTGCCTCATTGGTTCTGTTGTTTTCTATGTCTCCCTTTCTTTTTCCTTAATATTAAACTTATGTGTGCAAAAAGGGACAAAAGGGGTTCAATGTAGCAGCAACGCAAGACTCTAATTGTGGCTACGAGATTGGGTGGAATAGTTGTAGAGACAGAGCGAGAGAAGGGAAGGAAAGAAAGAGAGGGTGAAAAAGATAAAGAAAGAGAGATATAGGCGTCAGCGGCAAACGACGGTGGTGGCTCAAAAATGTGCATGACGGCAAATGCCAATCGATGGTCGAGATTATGCAATGATGGAAACATGCACTTGCTTCGTTACACTGTAAGACTAAAATATAAAACCTATGATGTTACAAACTACAAAATGAAACATAGGTCATTAAAAAATACGGAAAAATAAAAATCAAAATATACCTCCAACCATTTCCATGAAAGAGCTGTCTTGTTTTGGTTTTTCCAAACTCTCTCTGTCTCTCTCTGTAGATGGTGTATCATACAAAAATGAAAGATATGAGCTCAGGGACCAAACACATGTGCTATATATAGGCATTCTATCATAAAGAATGTATTTAGTGGTCATTATCACCAATTAGTAGTCATTGCCGCTCATTAGTAGTCATTCAATATTTGGTTTTTCAACTCCAAAACTAATGGAACAATTGACATTCCAAAATGTACAGACCAAAATTATTACATTCTCCCACTTGGTCTAAACGTTTTGACTCATTGATTAAAATAATTCAATGCTCAATCTTCTTAAAAAATGAACATATGAAGCATAACTATATTTCCTCTTATAACGAGTAATATCATCCATGTATTACAACATGCTCAATTTCCTAAGTAGTATATTCAAGGTGGTAATAAAACTTAATGAATAAACCTAATGTTTATTCTTGGTCCAAAACATAATTTTTCTCAAATAAATCAATGTGCACTTGAATATGAGAAATATCACAATATAAAAGTTTTAACTTTAACCTGTATGTATACAATCATAAAGTGAAACCAAGTCTTATTCTCTCTACATGATCCTCGAATTTAAACGGTGACATGCCCTTAGTCAAAGGATCAACGATCATCAACTCAGTGTTTATATGCTCAATGACCACTTTCTTTTCTTTTACTCTTTCTTTAATGGCTAAGTACTTAATGTCAATGTGCTTACTTTGACTTCCACTTTTGTTATTCTTAGCCATAAAGACAACTGCTGAGTTATCACAGAAAATTCTCAAAGGCCTTTAAATAGTATCAATTATCTTTAGCCCAAAAATGAAACTCTTAAGTCATACACCATGTGATGTAGCCTCAAAGCAAGAGACAAACTCAACTTCCATGGTAGAAGTAGCAGTCAAAGTCTACTTAACACTCCTCCACGAAATAGCTCCACCAGTCATCATAAAAGTGTACCCAAATGTTGATTTGCAAGAATCAACACAGCTAGCAAAGTTTGAGTCTAAATAACCAATCACATTTAGATTGTTTGTCTGTCTATACATAAACATGTAATATTTGGTCCCTTGAAGGTACCTCATCCCTTTCTTTGCAGCTCTCTAGTGGTCTATACCTGAATTACTCTTATATTTTCCTAACATTCCAATTGCAAAAGCAATGTCAGTCCTTGTGCATACTTAAGCATACATGAGGCTTCCAACAATTGAAGCATAAGGAATGTTTTTCATCTGCTCCCTCTCAAAGTCATTCTTTGGACATTGGGTCAAATTAAACATATCACCTTTCACAATGGGAGCGACACTTGGTGAATAATCTTTCATCTAAAATCTCTCTAAAATTTTGTTAATATAGGTTTCCTGTCATAGACCTAAAATACCTCAAGGTCTATCTCTATGAATCTTAATACCAATGACATAAGATACATCACCCATATCCTTCATGTCAAAATTCTTAGAGACAAATTGTTTCATCTCATGTAGCAAATCCCGATCATTGACTGCAAGTAAAATATTGTCTACATATAAAACAAGAAAACATATTTTACTCCCACTGACCTTATGGTATATGCATTGATCCATGAGGTTTTCATCAAAACCAAATGAAGAAATTATCCCATGAGACTTAAGGTACCACGGATGGAAGGCTTGTTTTAAACCATATATAGATTTATTAAGCTTGCAAACCAAATGCTCACCACTGCTAAAGGAGAAGCCTTCAGGTTGTTTCATATAACCCTCATCCTCTAAATCACCATTAAGAAAGGTTGTTTTCACATTCATTTGTTGCAACTTAAGGTCAAAATGAGCAACTAATGCCAAGATAATACAAAGAGAATCTTTCTTAGATAAAGGAGAGAAAGTCTCTGTGTAATCGATTCTTTCTTTTTAAGTAAATCCCTTAGCAACGAGTCTTGCCTTGTATCTCTCAATGTTTCCTAATGAATCCCTTTTGGTCCTAAAGACCCATTTACAGCCAATGGTCTTTGCCCCATTAGGCAACTTTACAAGGTTCCAAACTCCATTACTCTGCATGGAATTCATCTCATCCTTCATGACATCATACCATAAATTTGACTCTTTACAACTCATGGCTTGATCAAAAGTTTCAAATCATTTTTAGCTCCAATGTTGTAGTCAGACTCTTTCAAATATACAATATAATCACTAGGAATAATTGATTTTCTTACTCTAGTAGATCTCCTTAATGTTGCATCAACATTTTCTTAGGGATCATGTTGTTCAGCCAGTTGTTCATCATTTTCAGGAATTTGATGATCAACTTAATCTATTGGATTATCAGTAATAGGTTGTGAAATATCAGCCATTTGTTGTTCATTGTCCTTTGAACTTGAGGGATATGAATTACAACCAATATTTCACTTGATGTATAAGGTTGAGACTCTATATGATCAATTTTAGAACCTAAGTCCCTCAATTGATCACTTCCATTGATCAAATCATTTTCAAGAAACTTGACATTTCTTGATTCCATAATCCTAGTAATATGATATGGACAGTAAAACCTATAACCTTTAGACCTTTTGGCATATCCAATGAAAATAGTCATTGGGTGAAGTTTCTTCTCTGGTGGATTATATATTCTCACCTCAAACGGACAACCCCAAACGCGCATATGTTTCAAACTCGGTTTCCAACCTTTAAACAACTCAAAAGGTGTCTTTGGGACAACCTTGATAGGAACACAATTTAATATATACACTATCATTTTTAGTGCTTCATCCCACAAGGATTTAGAAAGATTAGAGTTGCTAAGCCTACTTCGTACCATGTCCAATAATGTTTAATTCCTTCTTTCTGCCACACTATTCTGATTTGGAGAACCAGACATGGTGTATTGGTCAACGATCCCATGTTCTTGAAGAAACTTTGCAAAAGGACTAGGTGCTTGTCTATTCTTAGTATATCTGCCATAATATTCTCCACCTCTATCTGATCTTATTATTTTTATTTGCGTGTTACATTGGTTCTCAACTTTAACCTTAAAGACTTTGAAGGCATCCAATGTTTCATTTTTGTTATGAAGCAAATAAACATTCATCTATAAAGGTGATAAAATATTTTTGACCACGTGCATCCATATCTGGACAACAAATATCAATATGAATTATTTCTAATATGCTTGAACCCTTGTTAGCACCTTTCTTAAACATGTTGGTCTGCTTACCCTTATTGCAGTCCACACAAGTCTTAAAGTCAACAAAATCTAGAGTATAAACCTTTCACTAACCTTTTAATCCTCTATGTAGAGATATGTCCTAATCTCCGATGCCATAACATAGAGGAATTCTCATTAATATTACACTTTTTAATACCAGTTTGAACATGCATTGAACTATAAGTGGCATAATTTTGTAAACCAAAAAGATAAAGACCATCAGACAAGATACAATTCCCAACACATTCAGAATTATAAAATAACTCAAACGATGTGTCTTTAAAATGAAAGGAATATCCAAAAGGTATGAGTCGGGAAACAGAAATCAAGTTTCGAGAAAAACTTGGCACATAAAAGGTCCTTTCTAATTTCAAAATAAAGTCACTACTAAAAGTTAAAATGCAAGTTCCAATAGCCTCCACAGGTGAGCCTAGCTTATTGCCTAATAAAATGTTTTGCTCACTTCCTACTGGTTTCCTTAAGTTTTGCATACCCTGTAAAGAATTTGCAATATGGATTGTAGATCCAAAATTAATCCACCAGGTGTTAATATAAACACTAGTCACATTAGATTCATGACACACTAATAAGATTGATTTACCTTTCTTCTCAAGCCATTTCTGGAATTTGGGGCAATTCTTCTTCATGCGTCCCTTCTTCTTACAAAAGAAACACTTTGTCACCTTCTTAATATCAGCTTGAGGTGGTATTTTACCATTCCCTTTCTGATTAGCTTAAGACTTAGTTGCTTTTTTCTTCCCACAAGCAGTTGTCATTAATGCATTCTCACTCATCTCCATTACAAGTGTTTTTTCTTCCTGAACACACATAGTCATTAATTCATTGATAGACCATTTGTCCTTACGTGTGTTGTAGGAAATCTTAAATGGCTCATATTCTGGTGGAAGTGTGTTCAGAATGAAGTGCATCAAGAAGGGCTCAAACATATCAACCTCCAGTTTCTTAAGTTGAGTTGAAATATCTCACATTTGCATTATGTACTCACGCACACCTTTGACACTAGTGAGCCAGAGAGAGGAGAATTTGATGATCAGAGTGTTTGCTAAAGCTTTATTTGAAGTGATGAACTGGTCATCAATAACCTTAAGCAAGTTTGGGACCTTTTCATGCTGGCCGACATAACCACATACCTCAGCCGAGATTTTGGTCTTAATGAACATCATGTTGAGCCAGTTGGATCGCTCCCACCGCTCATATAGCGCAACAACAACTGGGTTACTTTCATCAGTGATTGAAGGTGGTTTGTCTTTTCTTATAGCATAGTTTATGTCCATCCACCCCAATTCCAGAAGAATTCTCTCATTCCATATCTTATAATTATCTCCTTTGAGCTTGGGAACATCACATTGAATATTAAAAAAACTAACATTTTGAGAAGCTACAAAAATTGAAAGGCTTATGTCAATATTTGAAACATATTAATCTTAATTTTATGTTTTACCAATGTAAACATATCAGAAAATTGAATCTTGTGAGATAAAAATTGTCTGTGGGCTAAATTTTTAATTCAATAAAAAACAATTAAATTTTATGATAGAATAATCAAATTACATACTCAAATTCATGTTTTACGGGTACAACATGAAATAATTTGATTTTCTATCGCAAATATTTACTTTATGATAAAACTGACAAATTATGCATACCCCATGATCCATGTGGGTAAACCATGAAAACATGAAAAATAATATGTCATTTTATTCCAATTAATTATACAAATATAATAAAAATTCTTGTGGGATAAAATTCATTATATAAAGTACCATTAATCACAATATTATGTCTAATTCCTTATATGATCTTTAAACAACTTAATATATAATTTTAATCAAATTATTGATGTTGTGACTAATCCATAATTAATCAAAATTATAAAGATCACTTAGACATAAAACTTAATCATATGAGAATAAATCATATTACGCACTTCAAGATCAAGATATAATACAATGATGAATAAAATTCTCATATATAATTTCGTAGTTGAAACATAATATTATGCATTTGATTTCATATATATAAGCATAAAATAAATTTTTCCATAATATATTCATTCGTAAAATAAATCAAAACTTTATAAATTGCAAAGGTAAACAGAAACGAATAAGAATATAAGATATGAAAAACAAATAAATATCAAATAATCTTAAATGATCTAGTGGCTCATGCGTTTTTTGGTAACTTGTGGGTTTCAAACCTAGCTAGTGTAGAAACAGTGCATTTATACGAGTTGACATTCTACCATCAAGAATGCACTTAATAGTCATTACCATCAATTAGTAATGATTATCATTCATTAATAATCATTCAATATTTGGATTTTGAAGGGTTGTGGCATTTTGTATTCAATACTGATTTTTTGATGTGATAATGGAAGTTGGGTGGCTTGATTAGCTCAATCAATCACCTTTATGTTGTATAAGTCTTGATTCTCCCAAATGAATTTTTGGGTCTCTTAGATTTTTGTGGCCAGAATACCATCAGATTCGTGGTTTTATTTGTGTACGATCCATGTTTTTGTGTTATGGGTTTGGATGTGTTGGTGATGGAATGAGGATGTGGCTCTTGAATAAGGTAGAGCTTCGTCGTAGGTGGCAGTGGTGATGAAGAAGAAGGAACAAAAATAGAATGAGGGCAAAAGGTAAATTGGTAAAGAAGAATGAAGAAATAAAAAGAGAAAAAAACAACTCTTAGCCATCTAATTTGAAACTCATATATCTAACGACCGGTATTTACTTTGGCAACCTATACTTCGTGGTAAGACAAGAGAGTAAGTAAAGTGTAAAGAAAGAAAGATATAAACACACAATACTTGTTCTAGTTAGGAGCATATTGCCAGACTTTGGCGCCGGAAAGTCATGGTGCATATTTTTCCAAAAAGTATTTACACAAAAGTGCAAGTGCCAAAATCTAGTACATACCTTAATCCAATGCTTCAAAACTCATGAACTGCACTTGACTTTACCGTGCCATAGTTAGGCAATCTACTCCCGTTCTATCTAGCCTTTTTTTTGCCAGTGAAATGAAATTTTATAGATATAACAAGGTACTAGGCGTATCTCCACATATTACATAATGTTCAAATAAAGACATAACACACCAGCTACCTCTCGATTATTAAACATATATGAGCCTATGTCTCCATAAATGCTATATAACCAACGAAAACAAAAAGCCACCCTTAACCCACAATGTATTATTACCGCTCACAACCTTGTGATAAAGTAACGAGACATGGGCCTTGTCATTCTCTTCCAAAGGCCCACCTTGAGTCTGATTCTTCACTCTGTTGACCCCCACCAAGTTGGTAATGGTGAGAACAATGGTGGTAATGAAATGATAATAGTGGTGATAGTTAAGACAACAAATGTGATGACAATGATGGTATGTTAATGATGACAATGATGAGGTGGGAGCAATAATAAATGTGATAATAAAAACAATAGTGGTGATAATGGTTGTAATAATAGAGGTGAGGGTAATAGTAAATGTGGCAATAGAGATAGAGGTAGTGATAATGAGGCTCAAGAATAATAACAAATGGTGATAGAGGCAACAAATTGTGGTGATTACAATTAGGAGCAAAACTAGACATTAACCTAGAGAGTCTGTTCCCCTCCCCAAAAGAACATGTTATTAATGTTTACATTTACATGTTTAAAAACAAATTGTCCCTTCTAATTTTTATTCATGAGTGGAATGTATCATCCTTTTGTAAATCTATAATTTTGATTCCCTTAACAATTGTCCTTGGTTGTGATACCACAATGGTGATAATAGAGTGGGAGCAATGGTAGTAGTGATGTGAGAAGGTTAGTAACATTAAAGAAAATGAGAGTGGTGTGGAAACAATAACTATGGTGGAAGCAAAAAGAACAATTGCATAATGTGAGATTAAAAGGGTAAAGGAGGAAATTTTTTAACTATCAAGATGATAGCAATCACATTTAAAATGAGATGTTATAATGAGATTGATAAATAAATTTGGCTTAATTGATAAAAAGATACATGTTACATATTTAAAATTTTTTGTTTCACTACCAACTACGAAATAAAATAATCTAAACAATATCACAAAATGACTAGATACATCAATAAAACACTTGTCACTCTTAAAAAAAAGAACTTTTAAGATCACAATTGACAGAAATGTTAATATCTCATACGTTAACTTTTCAAAAATCAATATATATTTTCGATATAATAAATATTAATTTTGTACTAGAGTGTGTTGTGTTGTTTTTTTTTAAAAAAAAATAAAATAAAAAACAAGATGAGAATTTAGTGTAGTTAAAGACAACTACTATAATTTTAGCACATGGAAAGAAATTATTAAAAAAAACTGTCCGCTCCTAAATAATTATTAATAGTGTGCTACTTTTGGATTTTAAAATTAAATTATCATTCAATTATATTGGACAAATGGAATTAATTTAAAACTTATAAATTTACTAGATATATCTATAAATACTAGTTTTTTTAAATGATGTCTAGTTTGGCATTTTTGAACTAAACACATGTAATTCCTTGAAGCAAAAAACTAGATTCTACCACAAGTCTTCCAATCGTATTTTTTTACATTTGCCGGTGCAATTTGAATCCATTTACTTTTTTTTATCGTCTTTATCTTTCTTTCAATTTAATTTCTCGTTTCATTTGTTTTCAACACTCCAACTTTTTCTAGATATATTATTTATTGCCTGTTAATTTATCGTTATTTTATTTTCAAAACATTATTATTTTTGCAACTTTAAGCGTTCAGAAGATAGGGAAGGGTGTAAGAGCGAAAGGATATTGGGATACTTGCATTGTTTGGTAGGAGCGAAGAGCGAAGAAGTATGGAGAAAAAAATAATGTTATTGTTCATTTCTTCACTAAACCAAGGGGATGAGCGCGGCGGAATTATATTATACTGCATCTTGCATACTTGCACTCAGTGCAAAAAGGTACAAGTTTTTATATTTTCTACTTTTTATAATATAATAATATATTTTAATCTAATATTAATTTTTCCTTTTTCATTTTTTACTTACCAATTAAATTTAGTTTAAATATTTTTTATTTCTCTTTAACTAAAATAACCCTATTTTCACTCTATTTCTTGCTTATTTTTCTTATTTTCTCTACTCATCTATTTTCTTCTATTCTCTATTTCTTCCTCTTCCCAACCAAACGATAAGTGCCGCCTTGTCTTTGTTTTCTTAAACCCATTTACTTGCCACTTGCCAAAGTTATTTTTCAACCCTTTCACTTTCTTGTCATTATTTCCTTTCTTGCATCGTACGTTTCACACTCTTTTATTTTTTATCCATCTATATTTTTACACCTTTAAATTTCTCTCATTTTAAATTAATTACCAATCCAATTTCCTTTTCAGTTTTCATGTACTTTCTAACAATTTTAATTTTTTTGTGGATTTATTTTGTCGAATTACTTTTCTATCTAAGGATTATTTTTTCTTTATCAAATCGTTTTCTCTGTAAACTATTCTTTTCTTCATCTGTTTTTGTCAAATCTTCTCTTTATTGTTTAGTTTAATTTATTTTAATTGTTCTACACATTCTTTTCTTTTTGTCGATTTTTTTCCACCAACTTAACACACAAAAAAATATATTTGAGTGTCATTTAAACAAAACACAAGCTTTGCCGTGGTGTAAAACTTAAATTCTTGGCCGCCAAATTAGTTACACAACACTGGTGTTAAATGAAACAAGGAGAACAAAATTGAGAGCGTGTAAACAATTCAATTGAAGTACACCAAGGGTTAATTAAGTTGGACTCCAAAATTGAATTGGAGTTTTTCAAAGTAGATGACGATTGACGACCCTTGTTGCCTATAGTGATATGAGACGACAACATTTACATGAGGTTTGGACATGCTTGATGGATTAGTTTATGTATGGCATTCATTAGGTAAAGAAGGTCAATATATGAAACTGAGCCTGATAAGAAGGTTAATGGTGATTGAGAGCAAAATGGATATTGACTCTTGGCTTACGTGGCTGACAAGAATAATTGCGATGCTAATGTCACATTTACGTGATTCTATTATATAGAGTTTAGAGTTTAGACGATGGACCATTAGATTTTGAAGAGGCATTGGATAACATGCATGCGATAAAAGGTGAGGTTTGCAGTCCAATAGAGGGAGTAAACATGCGAGCCTAATAAGACAAAATGTGCTCACAAAGAAAAACATTACAATCCTATGTTGCCCAATCAAAAGTTTGACTGGGGTCAACAGCATCAAGAGAACATTTTTTCTTTGTTATCATGTTAGTATTCATCTAATTTATTGATAAGTAATTTTTCTTAGAAATCTAATTGATCAATTTTGATAGGATTCTTTACTTTTAATTATATTTTTTTTATTTACGAAATTCAAATTTAAGATCATATTTAAGAAAATTAGTATAATATTACTCAAATCAATAATTTATTGATATCAAAAATACATTTTAAATTACCAAGTGTTTTTTAAACATTTAAGAATAATTCTAAATTTTCCTATAATACATATATTTTTTTTTATTAATGTCCTCACTTCTTTTGAATGGTAAGTACTAAAAGTATTTTATATTTGTGAGACATTAAGTTATTTGCTTATTTGTAAATGTTGACCAATATAATTTTTAGAGGTATGATTGTTATAAATGAATTGTAAATGTTGTAAATCCAAAAATTCCATAGTCCATCAATAATTTGTAAAGATATGATTAATGTCCTTTCGAATAATATCTCTTATTTTTGAAGTTCATAAGCCATCATAAAGATCATGGCTCGAGAAGCTGTGATTCGTACCAAACTAGCGACAGAAAACATTAGCCAATACAAAGATCTGCAATATATGAAAATATCATTAACTAGTTGAATATAGTGTACTTTTTCTTTTGTTTTCTTTCTAGAATAATGAGATTAGTTATGGTCATGTAAATGTTTTTTTAAAATTAATATGTAAATGGTTAAATTGAATAACTTAAGATAGACCTGAACAAAGCCTTGTGAACCGAAAAAGCTTTCAGGTCCCGTGGGTTAGAAATTAGAATATGGACTTTAGGGTTAAAAAATTTAAACCATTAATTAACTAGTTTTTTCTTCAGTATAAAAAAAAAAAAGGAGAGAGAGACACACAAGACTCTGCACAAGGAGATATCAGCATATAACCTTAAAATTTTCGCGTCCCCATCATTTGAGTTTAGAATCAAAGATTCTACACAATTTAACAGTGAATAAAAAAAATAACAAGAGAAACTAAAGGTGATTCATATATATTGCAATTTGTTTTAAAGCATATATTGTACTTCAGTTAATGGCATGTAATCCGAAATGATAGACCCAGAACTCTTTCTTACAATATTACATATTGCCTGCAAAGGTAAATGTCTACTACTAAGTCAATGACAACCTCGAAAATTTAAATTGTTAATTCTTATAAAATAGATATCATAAAAGAAAACGCAATCAATGAAAAATTGTCATGTGTATTTAATCAATTTGCCACGCTGGTGAAAGAGAGAACTCAGTAAAATAATAAGCTGTTGCATTTTTTTTCTTATCTCAAAGAATATAAGGGCATGTAGACCAATCCCTCAACCCCGATAACATTTTATTTTTCTGCCAAGTGGTCACTACCGAACCACCTTGTGACACGCCCAATATGTTTTCTTGAAAGCAAAGAAGGAAATTTTTTGAGTGAAAATAGAATTACATTATGGGCTGATCCACAGATGACCCAACCCACAAATATTTTTATAATGATCGGTCAGGGATAAAAAAAAAAAAACTTACTAAATAGGGGCTATAAGGGCGTTGCTAAATGCTACGTGAGGAAATCCGTAAGTGTTTTTTTTTTATCTTATTATAATTGATTCTGATCTAATAATGCATTTTTTACATATATAAATTTTAAATAAAAATCATAGGTTTCATAAAAATTTATGTATATAAACATATTAATTATTATATCAAAATTAATTATCATAAAATTTATTATTTAAATTTACATGTACATTAAATATACATTAGAAATTTTAGTGTTATATATAGAAATATTATTTATTTTATAACATAATGGACATATTAGTTGAGTTGGTTAGAGAATCGTGCTAATAACACATAAGTAGTAAAACATATTTTTGAATTTTTTTTATAAAAAAAACACTTACGGATTGGCCCAATCTGTATCCCTTTTATGGATGAGGCTTATGGATTAGTTAATCCGTATCCCTTTTATGGAAGGGCAAAACGGGAAAATCGCACAATTGCTAGTTATATCAGTAATTTTTGTGGGTGCACGTAGCACGCTCGGGCTTTTAACATAAAGGGTTCAGTAGAATGGTTCATGGGATTTAGCACACTTTGACAAGTCCAAAGCCCTTGTCTCTTGCACTCATGTTTTGCTACTGGCACCTCTGAAATTTTTAATATCTCCAAGTTGCCCTTCCCATATTATACCTCACCACCAACTTCGTCCTCCCTCACCGTCAAAAAATCTAAATCTATAGTATATAAATTTAAGAACCATAAAATAACAATTTTGAATAGATGTTAATTTGTTAGGAGAATATTTTTACCAATTTTAGAAAGTTTAGACCAACAATTTTGATCTATGAAGAATGTATATTGATTGTGGATGATTGAATGAAACTTTTGCAAACTTATTCAAACCCATATTTCATTTCATGTTTATTTGTTCCTTTTCTTTCTCAAATCTCTTAGTTGCTCTTCCACGGGTTCATTGGTGTATCTCAATGCCATTTTTGGCCACTTTAGGCCATGATTTAGAAAAATGGACTAATCAAAATACTTTTAACATTACCCTGTACATTTTCCTTTAAATAATTCTAAGGAAAAACCATTATGAATAATCACTAGCTCATAGGTCTGTCATCGTCTTCACTGGTCATCACAACTTATTCTTCCCCAAACAATGATAACCTGAAATGAGAAAAAGAAAACTTCTTCTTCTCCCCCAAACATTAATAACCTAAAATGAGAAAAAGAAAATAAGTCTTATTTATATGTTTGGAAGCTCTTTGATGAGTTGTTGATATGTGCTTATTTAACATTATAAAAAATAACTTGTGAGTGAAAAACATAATTGTGGTCACAAATTAAGTAAATCAAGATAGATAGATAGAGAGAGAATCAAGTTATTCTTCATCCTCACTATTCATTTTATGAAATCTAATTATTATGATTAGTTATTTTTTTTTTATTTGTTGTGGTTTTTTTTTTTTTTTTTGCTTTGGAGTGGTTATTTATTGAAAAACACACACAACCCATTCTCATGTATTATTTTATCATCATCTAACATCCTTAACAAATTTTACCAAATCTTATCTAATTATTTTTCTTTAATTTAAAGGTTTATATCAATCTCGAACCTTTAATTAATCTGCCATCAGTGCCATTATAGTTGTAGTAGTGGTGATTATAATGGTGGTAGTGATGATGACAATAATGATGTTGATGATGATGATAATGACATTAGTGTTGGTAGTGATGACAACAAGTCAACAACAATGATGATAATAGTAGCACTGATGATGGTTAATTAAATAAAGGATTCGTATTAATATTGACCTTAAGATTAAATGAAATTAAATGAATCAAATTTGGAGTTGAAATTTATTAACATTGTTAAATGATAATAAAATCAATGAGTGAGAGATGAATGCAACACTATATTTTTAATTTTTATAAATAAAGTGATATTTTTTTACAGAATGATAATTATTTTTAGTTGTTCGGAAAGATTGTTTTGTTTTAATTTCTTATGGAAATGTATTATGCATGCTTTTTTTCTTTTCCAAATATTTATGTCTTTTTTTTCATTTATAAAAAATAAAGACTAAACATGATATATTTTCGTAAATAAGAAATAAAACGAGTCTATTTTTTTAGACTAGAAGTTGAATCTCCTTATTTGTAAGAACTAAGAGCATATTTGTCTTTGTCTTTGTAGGTTATTATAAAATAAAGATTTAATTACACTTTTAGTCATTTACTATCAACATTTTTTTAACTCTATCTCCTTACTTTTTTTTAATTTAATCATTTATCTAAATTACATATTTCTTATCATAGACTATGTCTTTCCCTTTTATATGAATAAAAAAAAATATTATTTTACTCAATTTACTCTCTACACTTTTATGTCTTCTCATTCATATTTCTTGTAGTTTTTTTTTTAATTTTTATCCTTCGTTTGATTGGAGTAAAAAATGAGATGAAAAAAATTAAATGAATGATAAAATAAAATAAAATGATATTCACATCTGTACATTGTACTTTATTCAAAACTTTTATCTCAATTTTATTTTCATTTCATTCTATGAAATATATACCTAATCACCCTTATGTTTTCATGTTCACTTTTGCTTTTGTCATTACCTTCATATTTACAATTTTTTACCCAACTAAACCCTTTAATATTTTTATCTATCCAATTATCCTTTCCTCCAAAATATTAACAAAATTATCCCTCAACATTATTCAAGGTGTGAATTTGAGTCCTCCAAACCCGAATTCACACTTTTTTTTTTACTTTTTGCACACCCGCTTAGAATTCCAAATTCTAAATGTTTTTTTTTCATTTTGAAATTTTTTAATTATAATAATAAAATAATAATTAGTAATATACTTAATTATTACATTTGAATAGTATAATTAATTAATATAATTTTGAAATACTAACATATAATGTAATTAATTGAAAGAATAATTATTCATGGGATGACTTTTGTATTTTTTTTAATATTTGTGATATTTTATGGTTCATAAATAGTTAAGTTTGATAGTTTTCATGTAAATGAATCTAATGATATAATTTTCACATCTTGACTCAGTTTAAAAAGATTTGGAAACGATGTCTGAAAATGCAAAACATCATTTTTTTCACTTGAATAGTTTCGTAACGGTTTTTTTGGCATATTTTTGCTTATGAATATGAGGTTATTTCAAACAAACAATACATCATGTGCATTGTTTTGCTTATAAAAATGTGGTTATTTGATATGAACAATTGTTCACTTTCATTATTTTCATGTTGATGAATTCAACAGTACCAATTTTATTGTTCTACAATAAAAAGAATATTGCATACGAAATTCTTAACACAAACATATCAAGACCATAAAAAATAAACATAAACGAGAAAGCTATTGCTCAAACATATTGTTGGAGCATTATTTGTCACACTTGATGACATTTTGCACGCACAAAATACATAGTTCTTAACATAAGGTCAATTCTCCTTTGAAAACACCTAAGTCGTATACTAACAACATAGTGACATACAATGCAAATTTGTGAATACCATATTAATTGGTTACCTAAAATGCAAAAACATCAAATTGACAACCTTGTGTAGTATAATATTCAAATAACATTTGAAGTGAGGAGGAAAGAGACAAAACCCAATCGCATGTAGAATACATAATTCAGTTCAATAAAAAATAAACTTTATGCAACACGGAAAGTAAGAAACTAATAACAAGAGTAAGAAACTTATCTCTCATAGAACTATGACAAAACCAACAACTATATGTCAAAATCTTTATCTAAGAAACTTTATGCAACACGAAAAGTAAGAAACTAATAACAAGAGTAAGAAACTTACCTCTCGTAGAACTAAGACAAAACCAACAACTATATATTGATCAAAATCTTCATCTTGTATGATTGTTCGTCGCAAAGTGACATCAATAGCGCCTGTAGGATCTTGAAAGTAAAACTCTCATGAATAAATATCCCAAAAATAATAATGTAATCATTAGAGATCGAATTAAGCTTGACTACCTTGAGCACAACTCTCATGTCACCAAAACCATTGGGGTGCAAGTTTTGACAATGATGATTGTTAAAGGTACATAATCAAAAGTATAGTCAATGGACCCTAACGGTGTTCCGTGAGGGGTGTCATCAACATTTACCAATCCTATAATTATATGAATTCAACAATCAATTTAGGATTTAGGTGTATCAAATATAATAAGTGTGTTACAGTAGCTGACCTTATGATTGAACCAAATCTAAAGCATATAATCATGGATTCCTATTAAATTAACATGGGCTTTCTTGGTGGGTATGCATTATGAATTCTTGAGTTAGGAGTGGCTCCCTAGATTTTTTATTCATCATGACAACTTATATGACCCCTAGGAGACCAAGAATAAGTGCTCTTGAACTCACGGATGACATATTTGGGTTAAAAGGACGAACAAAGGATGGGAGGTCTGAGTCGCCAATGTCTAGAAATTCTCATATAATGTATTATCCATGATGAACGAGACTTTGTGAAAAAAATAAATTGTTTGAAGATGATGAGATATTGAAGTTAACACCGATACATTATTCATATTTATACAAATAAATGAGTCGAGCTTTGAATGGAAGAGATAACATACATTACATGAAATATGTCGAGCATTTTCTTCTGGTGCTATTTCGGTCGCTCGTCTTTTGTACCACAGGATTCCTGATGGATGAACAGTAACCTCGTTTACTTCTATAAGTTATGGGTCACTGGTTGTCGTTAGGGTTATCTCAGCCACTACTTTTATGGCACAAAGGACAAAGTTTTGCAGGATTGCTAACACGTGAACAATAACCTCATTTACATCAACACGTTGTGAGTTGTTGATTCTCATCCGTATTATCTCAGTTGCTCCTTTTTTTGGCACAAAAGTAAAAGCACTGTAGGATTCTTGACAGGTGAACACTAACCTTGTTTACATCAATGCGATCTGGGTCGTTGATTGTCGTCAATGCTATCTCGATCACTACTTTTCTAGCACAAAAGATGAATCTTTGTAGGATTCCTAACTGGGGAATAGTAACCTCATGACGCATGAAATTTTTTTATTGTTGAGGTGATTTTTTCGTGTTTTGGACACTTTGTGATACAGTTTTAGGCCGATTAGAATCTTGAAAGTTGTATTATTGACTTCATCGACATGAAAAATATGGAAATGAAATATTATTTGAATCAAAATAACTTATACACATAACCATGTAGGTGCTAAAAGTTACCCTCATGGAATGAAATTTTGAAGTGAAGATGATATTTTCTTGTTTTTGGGAACTTTTTTATGCATTTTTTGGCCGATTGGAGTGTTGAAAGTTGTATTATCAACTTGATCAACATGAAAACTATGAGAATGAATTATTATTTGAATCAAAATAACTGAAACACATAACCATATAGGTGTCAAAAGTTGTCCTCATGGAATTAACTTTTGAAGTAAAGGTAATTTTTTCTTATTTTTGGGCACTTTTTATGCATTTTTAGGCCGATTGAAGTCCTAAAAGTTGTATCATTAGTTTCGTCGACATAAAAACTATGAGAATGAATCATTATTTGAACCAAAATAACTAATGGACATAATCATATAGGTGTCAAAAGTTGCCCTCGTGGGCTATACTATATGTAGCTTCAGGTAGTGTTGTGTCAATCTCACATTGTCCAAAGTTGTTTCATAATTGACTTGTCTATACTATTGTTCTTCAAATATATCTATTGAATAATATCTATTGGTGCATCTATATATGACCAAAACACAATCCCAGTTTTGTCATTAGTCCATCCCAAAATAATGTCTACTCAAAGTAAATCGTTTAGGCTATTTTCCATTACGATGGGGAAATGGGTGATGAGGAAATGAGTGATTTCGCTGAAGGAATGAAGTTTAGTTCCAGAAAACATGCAATATTACAAGTCACAAGAGGTGTCACATTAGAAGCATGACGTGTAATAATTTGGTCTTAACATTTTGAAATTTTGTAACGCTCATCAGTTTTGAAAGCCATTCTGAATGGCTGTTAATGGATGATAATGGCCAATAAAGAATTGTAGCAGCCAATAATGAGTGGTAATGGCTGATAAATGCATTCTTGATGGTAGAATGCCTATATAAGCACATGAATTTGGTCCCTGAGCTCATCCCTTGGAATTCAGTCTTATACACTCTCTAGAGAGTGGAAGAGAGAGAGCTTGGAAGAACCAAAACAAGAAACTCTTCATAGCAATGGCTGGAGGTATGATTTGATCTATAATTTCCGCATTTTATTAATAACCTCTGTTTCTTTTGTAGTTTGTAATATCACAGGTTAAGAGATTTATTCTAACATTTGGTATCAGAGCAACAATTGCCTCTGCCTTGTCCATTTTTGATTTTCGGTATTTTCCGATTTGATTTCGTTTATGGTATGAAGGGCCTTGTTTCTTAAAAATAAAATTAGAAATCTGTATTTCGTTTGATGTCCTTAATTTTGGCTTTTGAATCGTGAAAAATGGTGTCCAAATGAATGAAAAACGACCGGGTCTGCGTATGGGTTGGGTTTGACCCGCTAAAGGTTGAAGATGATGAACAGTATTATAAAAAATAAAAAAAATCCTACATTTTGCACTAAATGAGTGTTGAACCCTTGACTCCTAGAATGCAGTAGTACGAGCAGACCACTAAACCAATAAAGCTTTTTTGATATGTAGTCGTTTTTAATACATTATATACTCATTTTGCTTTACAGTTTTTGGAATTTTGATTTAATTTATGCATTAATATATTCTAGAACATTTTATTCTATGCATATATATATGAAATCAAATGCATAATATCATATTTCAAATAAAATTATATGAGAATCTTATTCATAATTATATTGTATCTTGATTTTGAAATGCAAAATATCATTTATTCTCATATAATAAAGTTTTATGTCTAAGTGATCTTTATAATTTTGATTAATTATGGATTATCCACAACATCTATATTTGATTAAAATTATATATTAAGTTGGTTAAAGATCATATAAGGAATTAGACATAATATTGTAATTAATTATACTTATATAATGAATTTTATCTCACAAGAATTTTTATTATATCTGTATAATTAATTGGGATAAAATGACGTATTATTTTTCATGATTTACCCACAGGCATCATGATGTATGTATAATTTGTCGATTTTATCATAAAGTAAAAATTTACGATAGAAATTAAATTATTTTCATATTGTACCCGTAAAGCATGAATATTGAGCAAGTAATTTGATTATTCTATCATAAGGTTTAATTGTTTCTTATTGAATTAAAAATTTAGTCCACAGACAATTTTTATGTCACAAGATTCAATTTTATGGTATGTTTACATTGGTAAAAGATACAATTAAGATTAGTATACCTCAAATTTTGACATAAGCCTTTGAATTTTGCAGCTTCTCAAACTATTAGTTTTTCTGATATTCAATGTGATGTTCCCGAACTCAAAGGAGATAATTATAAGATATGGAAGGAGAGAATTCTTTTACAATTGGGGTGGATGGACATAGATTATGCTATAAGGAAAGACGAATCACCTGCAATCACAAATGAAAGTAGCCCAGCTAACGTTGCGCTATATGAGCGGTGGGAGCGATCCAACCGGCTCAGCGTGATGTTCATTAAAACCAAAATCTCGGCTGGGATACGTGGTTCTGTTGACCAGCATGAAAAGGTCCGAGACTTGCTTAAGGCCATTGATGATCAGTTCATCACTTCAGATAAGACTTTAGCAAGCACCTTGATCATGAAGTTCTCTTCTCTTCGGCTCACCAGTGTGAAAGGTGTGCGTGAGTACATCATGAAAATGCGAGATATTTCAGCTCAACTTAAGAAACTAGAGGTTGATATGTCTGAGTCTTTCCTAGTGCATTTCATTTTGAACACCCTTCCGCATGAATATGGGCCATTTAAGATTTCCTACAACACACATAAAGATAAATGGTCTATCAATGAATTAATGACCATGTGTGTTTAGGAAGAAGAAAGGCTTGTAATGGAGATGGGTGAGAGTGCATTGCTGACTACTGCTTATGGGAAGAACAAAGCAATTAAGTCTCAAGCTTATCAGAAGGGGAATGGTAAAATACCACCTCAAGCTGATATTAAGAAGGTGGCAAAGTGTTTCTTTTGCAAGAAGAAGGGACACATGAAAAAGAATTGCCCCAGGTTCCAGAAATGGCTTGAGAAGAAAGGGTATGCAAAACATAAGGAAACCAGTGGGAAGTGAGCAAAGCATTTTATCAAGCAATAAGCTAGGCTCACATGTGGAGGCCATTGGAACTTGCATTTTGACTTTAAGTAGTGGCTTTATTTTAAAATTAGAAAGGACTTTTTATGTACCAAGTTTTTCCCGAAACTTGATTTCTATTTCAAGGCTTGTACCGTTTGGATATTCCTTTAATTTCAAAGACACATCATTTGAGTTATTTTATAATTCTGAATGTGTTGGGAATGGTATATTGTCTGATGGTCTTTATCTTCTTGGTTTACAAAATAATGCCACTTATAGTTCTATGCATGTTCAAACTGGTATTAAAAGGTGTAATATTAATGAGAATTCCTCTATGTTGTGGCACCGGAGATTAGGACATATCTCCATTGAGAGGATTAAAAGGTTAGTGAAAGATGGGGTACTCAATACTCTAGATTTTGCTGACTTTAAGACTTGTGTGGACTGCATTAAGGGTAAGCAGACCAACATGTCTAAGAAAGGTGCTAACAGGAGTTCAAGTATATTAGAAATAATTCATACTGATATTTGTTGTCCAGATATGGATGCACGTGGTCAGAAATATTTTATCACCTTTATAGATGATTATTCACGATATATGAATGTTTATTTGCTTCATAACAAATACGAAGCATTGGATGCCTTCAAAGTCTTTAAGGCTGAAGTTGAGAACCAATGTGGCAAGCAAATAAAAATAGTGAGATCAGATAGAGGTGGAGAATACTATGGCAGATATACTGAGAATGGACAAGCACCTGGTCCCTTTGCAAAGTTCCTTCAAGAACATGGGATTATTGCCCAATACACTATGTCTGGTTCTCCAAATCAGAATGGTGTGGCAGAAAGAAGGAACCGGACATTATTGGACATGGTGCGGAGTATGCTTAGCAACTCCAATCTTCCTAAATCCTTGTGGGCTGAAGCACTAAAGATGGTAGTGTATATATTAAATCGTGTTCCAACCAAGGCTGTCCCAAAGACACCTTTTGAGTTGTTTAAAGGTTGGAAACCGAGTTTGAAACATATGCGCGTTTGGGGTTGTCCGTCTGAGGTGAGAATATATAACCCACAAGAGAAGAAACTTGACCCGAGGACCATTAGTGGGTATTTCATTGGATATGCCGAAAGGTCTAAAGGTTATAGGTTTTATTGTCCACATCATATTACTAGGATTGTGGAATCAAGAAATGCCAAATTTATTGAAAATGATTTGATCAGTGGGAGTGATCAATTGAGGGACTTAGGTTCTGAAATCGATTATATAGAATCTCAACCTTCCACATCAAATGAAAGATTGGTTGTAATTCATACCCCTCAAGTCCAAAGGGATGATGAACAACACATGATTGGCATTCCACAAACTGTTGTTGATAATCCAGTAGATCAAGTTGATCATCAAATTCATGAAAATGATGAACAACCAGTTGAACAACATGATCCCCAAGAAAATGTTGATGCAACATTAAGGAGGTCTACTAGAGTAAGAAAATCAGCTATTCCTAGTGATTATATTGTATATTTGCAAGAATCTGACTATAATATTGGAGCTGAAAATGATCTTGAAACTTTTGATCAAGCCATGAGTTGTAAAGAGTCAAATTTATGGTATGATGCCATGAAGGATGAGATGAATTCTATGCAGAGTAACAAAGTTTGGAACCTTGTAGAGTTGCCTAATGGGGCAAAGGCCATTGGATGTAAATGGGTCTTTAAGACCAAAAGGGATTCATTAGGCAACATTGAGAGATACAAGGCAAGACTTGTTGCTAAGGGATTTACTCAAAAGGAAGGAATAGATTACAAAGAGACTTTTTCTCCAGTATCTAAGAAAGATTCTCTTCGTATAATCTTGGCATTAGTTGCTCATTTTGACCTTGAATTGCAACAAATGGATGTGAAAACAACTTTTCTTAATGGTGATTTAGAGGAGAAGGTTTATATGAAACAACCTGAAGGTTTCTCCTCTAATAGTGGTGAGCATTTGGTTTGCAAGCTTAATAAATCTATATATGGTTTAAAACAAGCTTCCTGTCAGTGGTACCTTAAGTTTCATGGGATAATTTCTTCATTTGGTTTTGATGAAAACCCCATGGATCAATGCATATACCACAAGGTTAGTGGGAGTAAAATATGCTTTCTTGTTTTATATGTAGATGATATTTTACTTGTAGCCAACGATCGGGGTTTGCTACATGCGGTGAAACAATTTCTTTCTAAGAATTTTGACATGAAGGATATGGGTGATGAATCTTAATGCCGATGACATAAGATACCATATTCATTAAGTTTTATTACCACTTTGAGTATATTGGGAAATTGAGTATATTGTAATACATGGATGATATTACTTGTTATAAGAGGAACTATCGCTATGATTCGTATATTCATTTCTTAAGAAGATTGAAGATTGAGCATTAAGTCAAAATGTTTGGACCAAGTGGGAGAATGTAATAATTTGGTCATAACATTTTGAAATTTTGTAATGCTCATCAGTTTTGAAAGCCATTCTGAATGGCTGTTAATGGATGATAATAGCCAATAAAGAATTGTAACAGCCAATAATGAGTGGTAATGGCTGATAAATGCATTCTTGATGGTAGAATGCCTATATAAGCACATGAATTTGGTCCCTGAGCTCATCCCTTCGAATTCGGTCTTATACACCATCTAGAGAGTGGAAGAGAGAGAGCTTGGAAGAACCAAAACAAGAAACTCTTCATAGCAATGGCTGGAGGTATGATTTGATCTGTAATTTCCGCATTTTATTAATAACCTGTGTTTCTTTTGTAGTTTGTAATATCACAGGTTAAGAGATTTATTCTAACATGACGTAGAGACATAACTGAGGAATAAGACTCAAACAAACCTTGTGTCAAACATGCAATTGTTGACTGACCCAACATATTCCTAACTAACTCAATCACCGACATTTTATGGGTGTGAACAACCTATTACTTACACTTCAAGGAGTATGCAACATATGTCATGAGTGCCCAGTTGTAGATCCTTTTCCCACGCCGCAACAATCTCAACCTCAGTACGTAGAGGATGGCACACTTATCGTAGAAGTTGGTTCATAGTGAAGATGAGGAAAAAATAAATTTGAACAACGACGATGAAGATGACGCAGATGAGGATGACAACCAAAATCTAAATATTGAGCCACCATTGGGTATTGAGCTTGCCTACAGTACGACAATACACATGAGTGACATAGGCAATAACAGACCTTGGGAAGATCACGAGTTTGGTCACTTGATAGACCACCCAAAAGAACTCGTCTATGAACTGAGAATGCTCTTTCGAGGAATGCGATTTCCCAACAAAGCTAATGTCAAATATGCAGTGAATATTTATCGTATAAAGAACAACAGATCTTACAAGGTCACAAAATCGGGGACTGACTTAGGCTAATTGACCTCAAGGGGTTATATTTATAAACTTATTACCTAATAGGGTCTGTTTCAAAACTTATTCGTGAGGGGGTCCCTTTTTACAAGTATTTCGTCGTCTGAGCTGGCGAAAGAACGTGAATAGTGGTGTTTCGCTATTGTGGCTGACAAAATAGGGGTAGGGTGGGGGTGTTTCGCCATTGTGGCTGGCGAAATAGGGGTAGGGGTTGGGTTTCACCATTGTGGCTGGCGAAACCATGGTAGTAGGAAAGGAAAGCGCAATTTTTGTTAATCCATTTGGCATGAAAGGTGCGTAAGCATGATGGGAAAGAAAATTGAAATGGCATAAAACAACAAAAAAGCGAAAATTGCGTGGACAACATTCTCACGTAAATACAACATTTAGTGTAAACTTTTACAAATAATAAAATATGAATTTATTTATTTTTCTCTAAAAGAAACTTTTTTTTTAATTTTATTTTCAATAAATTAATTTAATGTATCTTATCTTTTAAAAAAACTGTAAATTTTATCTTTTTTAGTTTAACTAATGTCACAATCTAAAAGTCAAGAATAAA